>NW_015654097.1:29215-31471 GCF_001515625.1 Sinocyclocheilus rhinocerous
GCTGCTGTCACAAGACCTATTTCACGGATCCAATACTGATACACATGCGTTTTCTTTCACAACTGTTTACATTAATTTAAGAAAAAACCGGCAGTGCTTATGAGGATACTCGCCAGGACGACCATTTTTACGTCATTTTGTGTGTATTTGGCCGCTTAAGCACAACAAGCCTTGCTTTGACAAACTTAATTTGGTACTCGCAGCGCATGCTTTGGATGTGACTGTGAGCGCACAGAAAAGTGCCTCTGGAGAGAGCGAGTACCGAATGGCTTAAAAAGACGTGAAAATAATACATTTTTGTGACGATGCAACAATGACCAATTAGGCAAGTGACAATTCTGTCAACTGTACCGAAACACGAGCTAAAGTCTTGTATCGCAGCGTGCAGCAGCTCTAGATGCGCTGATGTGAAGAGAAGGTCAAAGAGAGAGGACGCGGTACAGCTGAATCACTCAAATGACTGATTTGATCTGATGGTTTGTGTGGATTTATTTACTCATCTAACCTACACGCTATATTGAATAAATGTTTTGCAGTAATTTCCCTGATTTTAAAATCGAAAGCTGTGGGAATGAGTAATGCGATATATACGCAATCCCACACCGAAATTCAAGACCTGATTAAACATAATTCTATAATACAGATAATTGTGAAATAGATTTCCATGACTTTTCCAAAACTTTCTGGGTTTATTTATTTTTCCAAAACTTTCCAGGCTTGGAAATTGCTGTTTTAAAACTCCATGACTGTTCCTGGTTTTTCACGATCGTACGAACCCTGAATGTGATGATAGGGTGCAGGTCGGGTGTGGTTATCTAAATCAGACAAAAATATAGGTGCGGGCGGGTGGCGGGTGCATCATTTATTTGAAGCTGCGGATTCGGGTGACGTTTTAGCTCATCAGCGCATCACTAGAAGACACGTTAAGTAAAAATACATAAAATAGGCCTACAGTATGTAATATAGTGCATTTAGGCCTACCTATCAAAATACTGCTCTCAAGAGTTTTTTTTATCTGACTAATGAGTTTATGGACATTACGAAATGCAACATTATGTGACTGTTTACATGCTGTTATATTGATGTCTTGACATCGATTGAGAAATTACATGAGACATGATTAATTTTTTATGAAGAAATGTTAAATAAAATAGATAAACAAAAAAGAAGCAAATATTTGACAATTTTGGTGCTATTTAGTTGCTCTGGATCTGAGTAGCATGCAGTTCAAGCAGGTCAAAGCAGCAAACACTAGATTCAAGGCCAGAATGCTCCATTATCTAAGAGAGGACCAGCCTGTACCACTGGAATATTCCACTGTGAATCAGAAGGGAAGTGAGCGATGGAATGTTTTTTATGAAGTAGATTATGCTAAACAAGGACACAATGCGCATTAGCCCAGAACAATGTCATCTTTCCAGCAGCCGATGACAAATGAAGAAGTTGCTCATACAAAGCTCCAGCTCTGTCACTGTATATTAGCACAGCACAAAATACTTAGATCCTCTTCACAGGGGTTCCTGATGAAGCCACACAAAAACACAAAGAGGAAGAAACAAAAATGAGTACTGTAGGCAGTAGTATGGAAAGTGGAAGAGAAAAAAGAGAAGTGGTCCATTTATATTTATAATTAGTTGGTATCTGGTACACTTACAGAAATAAACATTTGAAGTGTGTCATTTCTTCACCACTATCGTAACCATGATCTGCAAAAACAATGACTGTTTGCAAGCCGGTTTCCTGAATGTTTTCCATTGGCTAGACGTCTTACACCCTGAAATTTTAAAAAAGCATTTTAAATATGCATCGTCTATGTTCTGCATGTCTCTGTGTGGATGAATGGCGCAAACGTGCGGTTTTGTTTACTACACACATACTGAAGCGCGCATGACGCTCGCGGTGATTTCAGCGTCTGCCTTCTCACTAAATGAGATCATAAATACATGAACAACATCCCCAGAACTGCACTGAGAGTCAATCCATGAGCATTTTACCCTTTCATTTGAGTAAAACTAGTGTCATAGGTATGCACAGCAACCCGTCAAAATAAAAGTTTGGTTTAACTTGAAGAGATTGTGGCAGAAATATATTACTATCATTCAGTAGTAATTTAACTTTTATCTTTTAATAACTGTTCACAGAAAGGTTCTTTGAGGAACCCAAAATGGTTCTTCTATGGCATCACTGCGAAAACCCCCTTTTGGAACCTTTATTTTTAAAAGTGTATCTGCTTAGCAGAGCTGCACACACTTATAT
>NW_015654097.1:31589-40790 GCF_001515625.1 Sinocyclocheilus rhinocerous
AGAGTGTGTTGACAGTCTGTGTAGTTGGATCACTGAACTCCAGAAAATCAGTAATGAGTTGCTTTGACAGTTACAGATTTGAAAAACAAAAGGGCGGGAATAAAGAACCCTAAACTCTAACACAAAGAACCATTTCAGCATAAAAGGGTTCTTCAGAATGCTATGGTTCTAAATAAAACCATTACTGCATGTAAAGAACCTTTAAAGAACCATATTTTTTTTGAGTTTATGCTGATTTACTCGCCTACAAAATCACCCCAATCATTGATAATTTTTTTCCAAATAGAGCTATTCAAGACATCTGGTGATTTTTTTCAAAATATCGCAATGTGAGTTTTTTTTCAATATCGTGCAGTCAGATCCCACCGCCCCTCCACAACACTGCACACGCATTTATATTTATAAAAAGGGGAAAAGATCTCTCAGCCCTCTACATGTACTTTTTAGGAAGAGGATTGTGGCATTTACATAGTATTTGTGAGAAACAGGCCTGTGAGCAACTGTCCATCAAACTGATCCAACACAAAGCTCCTTCTTAAACATACAAGTATTCATTTACATCTGATACAGCCCCTCTCCACAAGCAGACAGCCATCTAACCTATAATTAATGCAACAGTGCAACAAAAGTGGTAATTACTCACTAAACAGTAGCCCTTAATAGTCTATAACATGTCTTTATGAAATTAACCCAAGATAAACCCTCAATATTTGTTGCCTTATCTAAATATAAGTTACCAAGAGTAGCACAGGTAGCCAGTAGCTCACACTGGATTCACAGTAAACGTTAAATATTAATGTCCCAGGACTGTCCTGTAAATTAGGTATGGTGTAATTCAGGAGCGTATCTTGTGAGATTCGCTGTTAGTATTCCTGCGGCCCAACCAGGATCTGCACTGCAGCAATGATTATTTTCAGGGCCTTTTGAAATGAAATCCTCCTCAGGAGCTTCTCTCACCAAGCACTCCAGAAGCGTTTCATCTTCGGTCGCTCCTAAGGAGCTGCTTCGTGAGTTTGGTTTTTATCAGGTACGCCATTCTGAAGCATTTCATTTCCACTCGTTTCTCAGTCTGTAATAAGATGGATTTAAATTTCACAATCCTTTACAACATTACACAGTAATGGCTCTTGGTTTCAGATCGGATATGATCGAAGGTAATGACAGTTTACTGAGGGAGTCAGATGTTAATTCAATGAGAGCTCCGACTGTGAGCCATTTGTGACTGATGAGTCTGAGACTTTGAGATTGAGTGGTTTGGACTGATCTGTTCAAATGAATCAGCTCACACGACATTAATTTGCAAATTGGACTGGAACTAGTTCTGAATAAATTTAAGCATGTAAAAGTGAGTGGTAGCTTTGAACTGAAAGTGTCATGAATACTACTGTTGTCATTTTCAATCCCACAGGGACAAATTTCCACAACATCCTTGCTATTCGTGGATTCCTTGGTCCTGACAGTTGTGAGTGGGATTAAATAATAGTAAGAAAATTAATTCTTAATTATTATAAGACATATTAACATTGTTATACAACTGCACATAAAATAAAAAGGATATTTCATAATAAGTTTATTATTATTTTACTTTATAGTAGTAAAATTGCAATACTTGTGACTTAATTTCTTCACTTTCAAGGGTTAAACCAAGGTTTTATTTTGGTGGGAAACTGCAGTGAGTATGGATGTGCGATATTTATCGTCTTCGTTGTTTTAATGATATGCGAGCTGACAATATCGAGTGTGTCACTAACAGTGTTGGGGGTAACGCATTACAAGTAACGCGAGTTACGTAATCAGATTACTTTTTTTCAAGTAACTAGTAAAGTAATGCATTACTTTTTTAATTTACAAGAAAATATCTGAGTTACTTTTTCAAAAAAGTAATGCCAGTTACTTTGTTTTCCCATTTATTGACTGACAAGTCTCCTGTCCCCATATTGGGAGAAATCGGAAGTGCAGAGGAGTTGTGTGCGCTGTGTGAACATGATGTTACTGTAGTTCTAGACTAAATGTGAATGTGCATTAATTCATCCCACTCACAAAAAACAGATTTAGTATTCATTAAAATGAATTAAACTCATAAACTCAGAATATGACGCAAACCTGCAATAATTAAATGTTAAATATAACACAAATGTACCTAATCCCATTTTATTAACCAATGTCTTTGCTGCAGACCTTTGATGATCCAGTTCAACCATACTAATAAGCAAAAATGACTTTAGATAAACTAACAATTGAACGGGCCGCTGAATTCTTAGAAAATAATGAACACTCAAGGTGGTGAGGTGGCCAGGATGCGAAGCGGAGTTGTGTTCATTGCATTTACTGTGTTTACTGTGAATTTACTGCAATTAGTTGTCTCTGAAAGAAGCAGAAGTGTCAGACTAATGATTAACCTACTTTATGGATATGAAACACATTTTATGTTAAAATAAATGTATTGGTATAAATTTTTGATTGGTATAATTACTAGAATTACTCAATCTCCAACCTATCCAAAAATGTAAAAAAAATGTCTTAATATTGCCTTTTTCATTCAATGCATCAGTAACATTTATAAAGTCTTTCAGAGCATCTGATCGGTGTAGACATGGTGTGAGTTTTTTTAATGGGTTATGTTATAGCCCTGCTTGTTTTTAATGTTTTTATGAAATATCTGTATTGACTGCATGATCATATCATCGTATTATTTACCGCCATGCGAGCCGCGCAATAAGCAACACTGCTGTAGGTTGTTTTTTGGCGGGTGTGCTTGTGCTGCCGCAGTCTTGTTAATTTCGTAGGGCGCAACATCTCTCTCACTCGGCAGCATGCCTCTGTTTGAGGTGCTGCAGTAAATTGGTCGTACTGCTACCTTTGATTTGGTAACTCCTTAGGGACCAATTCTCACTATTAACAAGTTGCTTATTAACATGCATATTCCTAGCATATTGGTTGTTTATTAGTACTCTGTTTATTAGGTTATTAGTGGTTGCTTATAAAGCACATATTAATGTCTTATTCTGCATGACCATAGGCTATTCTATGACCATATACCTAAACTTAACAACTACCTTACTAACTATTAATAAGCAGCAAGTTCTGAGTTTATTGAGGCATACATTGTAGTTAATAGTTAGTCAATATTGAGAACTGGTCCCTAAGCTAAAGTGTGACCCCATTTATTTTAATGGATTTACAGGTAGGGAATGTTTCGTTTTCATTTCAATAGAATCAATGATTGGTGAATTTCTCCTCAGGACTATGGGTAGTGTAGTTCTTTGGTACTTCCGAGTATTAAAGTCAGTCTTTTAAAGATTAAGTCACATGTGGCTTGTATAAAGTATCGTACACAAATTTCTCATGTCCCCATAATAAATAAATAAATATATAAATGAAAAAATAAATAAATGGTATTTTTCCACCTGCACCTCTTCAGTTGTGACTGTATTCCCCAATGTTTGAAATCATTAAAATAATTAGCCTACACTGAGTGGCATTTGTTTCAGATGCTGAATGTCATCAGCATATTTCTAATGATTAAAGTTGTTCTTCAGCAGATATGTAGTTCAGTGGTTCACAGGGGCCACTGCCTGGGGACAAATTTGTTTTTGCACCTGCCTATTTTTTTACTGTTCTAAATTGCTTCTTGCAGGGTACAGACCTGGAAAACCATAGACTGTAGCCAACGACTGTTTCCTTTTCAACAAATAATAAAGCTTGTTAAAAGAAAGGTACAACACAAAAAAATCTCTACATCATTTCCTGTCACCTGTATGACTTTTTTCCTTGAAAGAAAATTGATGTCTTGTTCATTAAGAAGACTTTGGGTCTCATTCCCTAATAATTGCGTAGATTATTCGTATTTATACGCACTCATTCAATCAACTTCTCGTGAAAACTTTCCGCCTAATTTACAACACGTGAGTACGCACATGAATTTGTTCTTAACCTCATCCTAATGCTAGTGAATTTGAAGTATTCTCAATGACACGCTGTGTACATACATACATTAATATATTTACATTTACATTTAGTCATTTAGCAGACGCTTTTATCCAAAGCGACTTACAGATGAGGACAATAAAAGCAGTCAAAACTAACAAAAGAGCAACAATATATAATAAATATATACACTCTAAAAAATGCTGGGTTAAATATAACCCAGCGCTGGGTCAAAACAAGCCAATAGCTGGGTTTGTCCCTTTTTAACCCAGCACTGGGTTATATTTAACCCAGCATTTTTTAGAGTGTATATATTTAATGTATATAATGAAACATACATTATATATATAGTTTATATATCATATAGATTATTAAGACCGGCCAGAGTGTGATTTTTGCGTACGTGTGCTTTCAGCTGTTCCTATATTTTTCCTTAAATTTAGAATAAATTTTCGCACAAAAGTTTTAGTGAATCATGATTTGTTTGTGAAAACGTTTGTACGCAGCTTTCACGAAAATGTGTACGTACGCATGCTTAGTGAATGAGACCCATTGCCTTTATCACACTATGACTGGCTCACAACACGCAAGGTTTTCAGCATATGGAAGCACGAATGTGAACATTTTCAGCGAATAACAACCAAACATCATTCCGTCCATCACAGACTTTACAGCTTTAAATATAGTGCACAATTTATGGACCACTTATGTAATTCTCTCATGGTGCTTTCTTGTCCTTTCTGGAGTCTGTCAGCTCAAGGTCATTTTGTACTTTCACCATATGGGAAACAACAGTGTGATATTTCTGCTAAACATCATTGCTAAACATCAAAGTCATTGGAATGACATGCGAGTGAGTACATTTTCATTTTTGTTCAATTATTTCTTAATTGTGCCTTCCACTTGTGTTTCTAAGAAATGTTTCCTAAGAACTTCCACTGAAGTCGATGATGTTGAAGGGAGCTGTGGGTTTAAGCGCCTTCTGAAGTCTATTATCTCCACCATCTTTTGATCAGTTCCAGGCTGTTATGTTTGCTTTAGCTCACCAGCTGTTCCACCTCCTGTCTGCAAGCAGATTAGTCACCGTAGCTTATGAGACCAATCAGCGTTGTGTCATCTGCAAACTTCACAAACTTTACAGAGGGGTCAACTGAGGTGCAGTCATTTATGTCGAGAGATAAAGAAGTTCCAGCGCTGGCGTGTGCCATCTCAGCCTCACGCGGTTTCCTGTCAGTTAGGAAGTCTGTTCTCGAGCAGTAGAGAGCTCTGTGGTCCTCTAAGGGTCATTAGCTGAAAATTATTTTTTTTTAGATTCTCATAACAGCCCCCATGGCAGCTATGATTCCCATATTCAGTTTGTACATAGCTGACTGCTTGAGGAGCTTTGGGTCCTCCAAAGTTGTTTAAAGGGTTAGCTCACCCTAAAATGAAAATTCTGTCTTCATATAGTCACCTACACATGCTCCAAATATGAAAAATAGTGTCATAAAAGCGGCCCATAAAACTTCAAAATAGAGAAAGCTCTGCGTGAGGATCTGACAGAAATGTCATTCTGTTTCTCACAAATAGCTGTCATGTGATTTAAAGGTCCACTGAAGTGCCTTGAAACCAAGCGGCAACCTCCCCGCTCTCTCTCGTGAAACCAACACGGAAGTGACTAAAACTGCAATTCATCGACTGGCCGCTAGAGGCTGGCTCCAAAAGGCAGTCAGTCCTATAGACTCCCCATGTAGTAATTTTAAAATGAAACAGGAAGACAGTGCAGGAAGTATCGAGCAGCTCCGCCCCCTTTCTTAAATAGCGTTTCATTTATATCAGCTCGGGCCGAGCCATTGAGCTCGGTAAAGCCGTATTGGATAGCTTATGACAGCCACAGTCTAATAGATTCAATATGAAACTTATTAAAGCAAAACAGTGAGCATACTTATGCTGAGGATGTGTAGTTTGAAAAGTGTGTAATATACTGGTGAATGGCATCGGTGTTATCTCTTCTACTCATCAGTGCCGTTTGTTTAACCGTTTCTCCTCCTAATCTTATCCATATCGCTATAAAATATGGCATTCTGTGTAGAATTAAAAAGGGTCTGATATGTTTTGTGAACAATGTTTCTGTGAACAAGTGACCGATTTCAGCCGCAGCTTCAGCATCTATTTATAGTGTAGGGGGCACGGGGCAGGACACTTCAGATTCAAGAAAGCATTTGATTGGACAGAAAATCTCATGAAAAGCTGATGAGAAGTGCCATGGGTGATGTCGTCAAAATCGCTCATTCATACTGGCAGAAGACATAAACTAAGTTTTAAATGCTTATATCTTATAAACGTGAATTTTGTCATTGTTTTGGAGCACACTTGCTAATAGATAACATTAAGGCTAACATATCCATACTAAAAACCAAAAAACTTCCATTTTGATTTCATGGGGACTTTAAGAACATAATAGAGTGTTGCAGTGACATATTTTTGTAGCATATTTTTTGCAGTAATCCAAAAGCCAATCGAAAAATCTTATTGGGTTTTTGGTGAGGGAACCAGGGTGATGTGAACTTACGGATGGCTTTTGGATTACTGCAAAAAATATGCTCTGTAACCAGCAAAAGTTTATGATTCATACAAGTTTCACTCATCATGATAATGAAAATGAAATTAAAACAACTTTTAAGATTTTTGTAGCCTAAAAAGTAAAAAGCTAAACATAGGCTATAAATGAACTACACTACGGTCACATGACTTCATTTCAGACATTTAATAAAAAAATAAAAATAAATAAATAAAAAATGCCATTGACTTGATCAAACCGGAAGTGCTAAAATGCTAATGTGTTTCCTGATTTTGGCCTACAAAAATATGTAATGCCTGCAGCACTCTATATAGCATTCGCCCTCCCTCTTAAGGAGAAATTCACTTCAAGAATGACAATTTTCTGATTATTTACTTACCCCCATGTCATCCAAGATGTTCATGTCTTTTTTTCTTCAGCTGCAAAGAAATTAAGTTTTTTGAGGAAAACATTCCAGGTTTTTCTCCATATAGTGGACTTCAGTGGGGATCAACGGGTTGAAGGTCCAAATTACAGTTTCAGTACAGCTTCAAAGGTATCTACGTGATCCCAGCCGAGATAAGGGACTTATCTAGCGAAACCATTGGTAATTTTCTAAAAAATAAATATACTTTTTAACCACGAATGCTCATCTTGCACTAGCTCTGCCACGTGCGTCCACGACTTCACGCAGTCACACTGGAAAGATCACACGCGGTTAGTTTTTCGACTGTGTGCTCTGGTTCGAAAAGGTAGGGTAGGGCTAAAAACTCCCTCTCATTTTCTCCTGCAACTTCAAAATCATCCGACATCATTGTTTTACCTTTTTTTTTAAGGCCGTTCGATTTTCATTGCACGTTTGCTTTGTAAACACCAAGTGCAGAGCTGGTGCAAGATGAGCATTTGTGGTTAAAAATGATATAAAATTTATTTTTTTTTAGAAAATGACTGATCGTTTGGCTAGATAAGACCCTTATTCCTCGGCTGGGATCGTGTAGAGCCCTTTGAAGCTGCATTGAAACTGCAATTTGGACCTTAAGCCCACTGGTCCCTGTTGAAGTCCACTATATGGAGAAAAATCCTGGAATGTTTTCCTCAAAAACCTTAATTTCTTTGCGACTGAAGAAAGCAAGACATGAACATCTTGGATGACGTGGGTGTGAGTAAATTATCGGGAAATTTTCATTCTGGAAGTGAACTTCTCCTTTAAGATACATTTGCTCAAGAGTGTTCGTCCCAGGCCAAATATCTCCTATTGTGCTCTACAGACGAAAGATTTATCATGTTGTATCCAACCTGGTTCTCTTTTGGGAATGCAGTTGTTCTCTTAAAAACGCATGACATCAGTCTGTGAAGCGGTAGCAGGTTTTTAGTACTGATGTGGTTTCACTGGCATCTCGCTCAGCAGATGTTCATTTCTGTATGTTTGAATGAGATCAACTGCACTGGCCCAGAGCAGTCCCACAAGGATGTATGAGAATATATGCAGTCTATGTTTTGTTACAGCTTCAAAGGTATCTACGTGATCCCAGCCGAGATAAGGGACTTATCTAGCGAAACCATTGGTAATTTTCTAAAAAAATAAATATACTTTTTAACCACGAATGCTCATCTTGCACTAGCTCTGCCACGTGCGTCCACGACTTCACGCAGTCACACTGGAAAGATCACACGCGGTTAGTTTTTCGACTGTGTGCTCTGGTTCGAAAAGGTAGGGTAGGGCTAAAAACTCCCTCTCATTTTCTCCTGCAACTTCAAAATCATCCGACATCATTGTTTTACCTTTTTTTTTAAGGCCGTTCGATTTTCATTGCACGTTTGCTTTGTAAACACCAAGTGCAGAGCTGGTGCAAGATGAGCATTTGTGGTTAAAAATGATATAAAATTTATTTTTTTTTAGAAAATGACTGATCGTTTGGCTAGATAAGACCCTTATTCCTCGGCTGGGATCGTGTAGAGCCCTTTGAAGCTGCATTGAAACTGCAATTTGGACCTTAAGCCCACTGGTCCCTGTTGAAGTCCACTATATGGAGAAAAATCCTGGAATGTTTTCCTCAAAAACCTTAATTTCTTTGCGACTGAAGACAGAAAGACATGAGCATCTCGGATGACATGAGGGAGAGTAAATGATCAGGACATTTTTATTCTGGAAGTGAACTAATCCTTTAATTTGATGTAGTTATATTATTTTCTGTAATATGGTAATGCAGTTTTCTCTATATTTTTGTGAAAATATAATATTGTTCAGTTTTTAGATAAAAAGGTTTTCTGGCTCTTCCAGCATTGGATATGAATTGTATTTTCTATATATTTTGAAATGGTGCAATAAACCAAATCAGATCGAATGAATGGAGCTGACATGAGTTTGGGATGTTGGTTGTTCAGTGACTGACAGCAGGTGTTTGATCAGGTGTTGCAGCATCCTACAGACGGAGGCCAAATTCTGGGTCTCCATAGCAACATGAAGGACGCGCCGACACGCGTGGCTGAGATTAGCGTGTTCTCACTCTCCAGTCAACCCATCGACCACGAGTACGGCAACGGCCAGACGGGAGCCAAGACCAAAGCCTCGGGTACAGATACACACACACACACACACACTCACACTCTCTCACACACACACACACACACAGGTTTGTTTTTGTGAAAAGTGGGGACATCCCATAGGCGTAATGGTTTTTATACTGTACAGACCGTATATTCTATTGCCCTACACCAACCCTACCCCTCACAGG
>NW_015654097.1:41482-42383 GCF_001515625.1 Sinocyclocheilus rhinocerous
GCTAGATAAGACCCTTATTCCTCGGCTGGGATCGTGTAGAGCCCTTTGAAGCTGCATTGAAACTGCAATTTGGACCTTAAGCCCACTGGTCCCTGTTGAAGTCCACTATATGGAGAAAAATCCTGGAATGTTTTCCTCAAAAACCTTAATTTCTTTGCGACTGAAGAAAGCAAGACATGAACATCTTGGATGACGTGGGTGTGAGTAAATTATCGGGAAATTTTCATTCTGGAAGTGAACTTCTCCTTTAAGATACATTTGCTCAAGAGTGTTCGTCCCAGGCCAAATATCTCCTATTGTGCTCTACAGACGAAAGATTTATCATGTTGTATCCAACCTGGTTCTCTTTTGGGAATGCAGTTGTTCTCTTAAAAACGCATGACATCAGTCTGTGAAGCGGTAGCAGGTTTTTAGTACTGATGTGGTTTCACTGGCATCTCGCTCAGCAGATGTTCATTTCTGTATGTTTGAATGAGATCAACTGCACTGGCCCAGAGCAGTCCCACAAGGATGTATGAGAATATATGCAGTCTATGTTTTGTCTTCTCATTATAGCTTTAGGTTCACTTTCTTATAATCTCCCATAATTATGAGTTGGGAGGCCTTTGGATTCACTGATTATCTGCTCAGCAAGCCTCTCCCACACACGCTTCAGGCAGAATGACAACCTGGTCTCATGGCAAAAACGTACCCGGGGCACATTTTCGCGAGACGCGAAATATGTACCAATAAGTACATATCACTGCCGTTTCCAAAAGAAATGAACACTAGAGGCAGTAAAACTCCGACACCTTTTATTCCTTTTCACACACATTTACAGAGTTTCGATTAATAAAGCGTAATTTTCGCACAATTACTTGAAGAATATCATGTTATGACTTCAAAACAATTTTAATATGCT
>NW_015654097.1:42655-43421 GCF_001515625.1 Sinocyclocheilus rhinocerous
CGTACCTGAAGCAACGTAATAAAAACACAGCAATACGTACCTATATCAACGTAATAAAAACGTGCCAGGGTTCACGTATTGAACCCGTGTTTTAGCGCCACTCAGTGGACATTTCTGGACATTCAGTGGAAACGTGCAGTAAGGTACGTAAAAACGGTGTTGCAGAAAAGTAACCAGAGGTACGTATTTTTATGAGACTGGGTTGCAGAATGAAGATACTAAGCAAAATAAAAGACATTTTAAAAAATATTTAAAAATATAAAAATCTAGTTAACCCTGTGAAACTGGTGCACACTGTTTGGAATTGTTCACACAACTAAGCCTCTGTGAAAATGAGGATAGAAGAAATGGAAAGGTTCTTGCTTGTTTGGATCTGGCCCTGTATCGATACTGTGGCACGTGTGCAGCAGTGGACCGCACTTAATTTGAATACAAGAACAACGTTTAAAATTGAGTAGAAAAGTGCGAGGATGAATATGAATAGAGCATAGGCTACAACAAGGCTTAATCTGGCCGCAGAGGAACACAACTGGGTTGCCTGATATAAAGAGACGTAATCCCCGAAACAGAGCTTCCCACTTGCGCAATACGGAAATATCTGCTAAGTGTGCTACTTATCTTTGTCAACCTGGCAACCGTGTGCACGCGCAGTCTCTCCACTGTGGATAAACGCGCTTGCTTTCTGAAAACACCGGTTTTAGTTTTAGCTTGCAGTTTAGCGATCTCCACTTCAATATTCTATTCTCAGAAAAGTGTAATTCATCAA
>NW_015654097.1:43928-47562 GCF_001515625.1 Sinocyclocheilus rhinocerous
CGCTAAAAAGTTTGTTCTTGAATGTCTGAGTGCGGCCGCAGCGTGATCTGTGTGAGTGAATGAGCGTGTGTGTTCGTTAGATACAGTGAAGACAGCACATTAGTTTAGAACTCTTCTAAATTTTTTCTTTTTAATCGTAGAGAGTGTGTTAATTTGCGCAATGATAACCTACCAGCAATGTAAATGATTTTTTAATATATTAGAATGAGTACATTACAATATAAATTTATTAGGACGAGTACATTATTATTTATGGGCTTAAAAACAAGATGCAAACAATCAGAATACCTGGTGGGGAGTGCCCAATGTAAACATGAAACATTTGCCATTACCTATATATTCTGCTGAGGTGAAATTCAGTGCAGTCCTGTATCGTGATATATATCGTATCGTGGCCTCTGTACCGTGATACTTATCACATCGTGACTTTGCTGGTGATACACAGCCCTAATGAGAGGTGTGTAAAATCTTCCCCACCAGAGGTGCAGCAGGGCCACCGATCTCCTGCTGCTTCATCTGCATCTGCTAGCAATGAAACAGTTGTACCCTTTATCAAGTTGCCTACTGAATCCCATGGCAGGGACAGATTAGGAAATGCTTCAGGTGTATACAAACAGAACTAAGTGGAAAAACAGGCTTTAATATGACTATATTTATATATAAAGTAACGATGAGGCAAACCCTAACCCTAACCCTGGCCTCAAATAAAGTATCAAAACCAAGTACATGGTTTTATTGAACAACATTGTTGAATAAATAATGTAAAATGCCTATATTATAACAAATACCTGCAGAGGGTGCCAACGGCCTGGTGATGTTTCATGTATTTCAACGACGTTTAAATTCATTTAATTTTAATATTTGGCCACATGCAAAGTCTGAAACTTTTATTTTGAAATCGCGATGTATAAATCGCATATTTAGAAATATGTTGATGTATTCTCCTGTGTTGGCATAGGTTTAAATGATTTACGTTACAAATCGAGACCCAGGCTTCTTTTCCATTAATCAGCTGCGACTCTGCAATTGGATACTATTATGCGCGTCTCGTGTTTATAAGAGCAAAAACTTCTGATTGGCTAGTAATGTTAGTTTGGTTGAGAGTGAAAGTTGTATCCCTTTCATACATTGGTAGGCGAACTCATGAACTCGAACGTGATATCAACAAGTGTTTTTAAATGTAGGGCGACCATCTTGTTTTTTCCCGCAGCCAAACGCCGCACGCCGGAAATCCGGCACGGTGCCGGAGAACTTTAAGCCCTGCAAATTAGATAAAAAATAATGCATTCCTGATATCATGAATTTGCTTTTATCATTCAGTAGGGATGCATCGAATGTTCGGCAACCGAAATTATTCGTCCGAAAACAGAAAAAAAAGCTATTTCGGTTTTCGGCCGAATAAGCGAAAAGACAGAATAAATTGTACCGAACAATGACGTGACGCTATCAAATAGCAACCAGCGTAGAGTGAGAGGCACGCACTCTTTATAATGCAGCACACATGTCAGCAGTGTGGAAGCATTTAAAACTGTCCGAGAAAGACGCAAAAATTATTACAAGCACCGACAGCGAGAGACCGTTTAGTGCTGCATCACATGTCTTCGATGAGAAGAGGAAGGGGTGATTGTTGCTGGTTTACTGTATGATTGAAACCTCGAAATGGCCTTAAACAATTAGTAAATAAACTGCAGAACGTTATGTTTTCTAATACACATACGCATTGCATCAGCGAATGTTCGGCAACCGAAATTATTCGTCCGAAAACAGAAAAAAAAGCTATTTCGGTTTTCGGCCGAATAAGCGAAAAGACAGAATAAATTGTACCGAACAATGACGTGACGCTATCAAATAGCAACCAGCGTAGAGTGAGAGGCACGCACTCTTTATAATGCAGCACACATGTCAGCAGTGTGGAAGCATTTAAAACTGTCCGAGAAAGACGCAAAAATTATTACAAGCACCGACAGCGAGAGACTGTTTAGTACTGCATCTCATGTAGGGTTGTGATGGTGAGGAAAATTTCCCACCGGTTAATCGACGAGTGACAACACCGGTAATACCGGTATCACTGTTGGGGTGGGGGGTTAGTTCGTTTGAGTTTCCCTCTTTTCTCGGATTTCTTGGCTTTCAAATAGCTTGAAAAAGCGCTGTGCGAATTTTACTTTCACTTTCAAATTAGGGGCAATTCAGCGTTGATTCAATTCAAGCAACAACAACGTCAAACTCAGAACTTTTATCAACTAAATGAATAAAAATACACCATATAGGCCTATGCCTAATAAAATAACGAATTACTTAGGCTACACAAAGTTTAAATAGGTATATAAAACTGAAAATCAGCAAACACTGTGGAACCAAATAAATAAGAAACATAGAACGTTTATTAGCAAAACGAATAAGAAAGCTTGGAGGCACGGCATATACACCTTGACGTAAAATAAAATAAATAAAATACACAAAGTTTAAATAAAGTAATCAGCAAACACTGTGGAACCAAATAAATAAGAAACGAATGTTTAAAAAAAAATAAAACTTCGTCAATAGGCTTTTAAAAATCTAAAATATTGTCAAACAGGCGCCTTTGTGTTTCCTTTCTAAACAATCTTCTGCCATCGTCTTGTCTTTCTCACCTCACTCTTGTCAGTCAGTTCGACTCACTCTCCTCACGTGATAAATAAAATCTGACTCCTTCTCCGTGGTGCACTGTCGTTCGCGCACGGTTCGGCACGCTGCATTGAGCGTTTAGTTTTTAAAAGTATCTGTCCTCTAACTGAACTAGGCTAAAAGATTTTTGTTACTATAAAAAATCAAAACGACGGTGGGGGCCGGTGGCAAATGACGTAACCAGTGTTGCGGCTTAACACCGGTATAACCGAAAACACCGTCTATCGCAGCAAGCTTAATCTCATGTCTTCGATGAGAAGAGGAAGGGCTGATTGTTGCTGGTTACTGTATGATTGAAATCGCGAAATGGCCTTAAACACCACCGGTTAATCGACGAGTGACAACACCGGTAATACCGGTATCACTGTTGGGGTGGGGGGTTAGTTCGTTTGAGTTTCCCTCTTTTCTCGGATTTCTTGGCTTTCAAATAGCTTGAAAAAGCGCTGTGCGAATTTTACTTTCACTTTCAAATTAGGGGCAATTCAGCGTTGATTCAATTCAAGCAACAACAACATCAAACTCAGAACTTTTATCAACTAAATGAATAAAAATACACCATATAGGCCTATGCCTAATAAAATAACGAATTACTTAGGCTACACAAAGTTTAAATAGGTATATAAAACTGAAAATCAGCAAACACTGTGGAACCAAATAAATAAGAAACATAGAATGTTTATTAGCAAAACGAATAAGAAAGCTTGGAGGCACGGCATATACACCTTGACGTAAAATAAAATAAATAAAATACACAAAGTTTAAATAAAGTAATCAGCAAACACTGTAGAACCAAATAAATAAGAAAGAATGTTTAAAAAAACTTCCAGTCAATAGGCTTTTCAAAATCTAAAATATTGCCAAACAGGCGCCATTTACTTTCTAAACAATCTTCTGCCATTGTCTTGTCTTTCTCACCTCACTCTTGTCAGTCAGCTCGACTCACTCTCCTCACGTGATAAATAAAATCTGA
>NW_015654097.1:48219-50211 GCF_001515625.1 Sinocyclocheilus rhinocerous
GTTATGTTTTCTAATACACGCACGAATTGCATGTATTCTGACAGCGCTATCTGCTTGTTAACCAGGATTCAAAGTCCAAAGCGTGAGGAAAATCTGAGCTGAAACACTGTTACTCGTCAGTTGCTCAGTCACATATTTATGAATTTTTACAAGGCATGTGACAATGCGATACGTGCGACGTATTCGTAATGAGACTGTTGTTTTGTAAAATAAAATAAAAAGTAAGACAATAATAATGATAATAATAATTACAACAGCTCTGTTACTACATTTATTATAACATTCACACATAGTGTTCAAATTGGGATCTGTAATATTTTCTAATGTTTTAAAAGAAGTCTCTTCTGCTCAGCAAGGCTGCTTTTATTTGTACAGTAAAAATGCATGCCTGATTCAAAAAGGGGGTCTGATGGCCAAAAATATTATATTACTAACTTGTTAATATTAAGTTAAATTGTGCTTTGTTGGTACAATGTCTGCTAGAATGTTAAAAATGTTCAGTGTTAAATATTTTTAAATTGTTGTTTTGTAATTGATTTTTTTTCTTTGAAAAGCAAGACAAAACAGTAAAAAGCACATTTTGGCTATTTAATTTATGCAATGGTGAAAAAAAATTGGCAAAATACATGGGGGAAAAAAACTTGAAAAACAGTGTTCGGTATTCGGCCTTCGGCCCAGTGTTTCATTTTGTTCGGTTTTGGCTTCGGCCAAGAATTTTCATTTCGGTGCACCTGCATCATGAAATCCATCTTTCATATGTCTCAAAATATCTTTTTATGATACGCAAAAGAAAAAAAGGGCCTCTCAAATGGCAAAAACGTTTACAGTGAGTCAGTATTGTCAGTAGCAACGATATTGTCCCAAATACTGTTACTCAAGAACTAGAACTAGAAACTAAAATGACAGTAACAAACAGCATTTGCTGTGAAACAAATAATTTCTTTTTCTACTTTCCATATTTTCCCAAAAAACAGCAAGTGGGCAGAGAGTACAGAGCTTTTCTTATCGTACTGCTTCAACCTGTCTGAGGAGTTCACAGCAGAGCATGTAAAAACTCCAGTAAACACAAAGGCAGACAGTGAACAGATGGACACACTAATCAACCTGCTGAACCCCGCTCAGTCCAGCCCTCTGTAAAGCAGGATAATGTCCCGTGAAAGACACCAGCCAAAATACTGGAAGAATCAAGCACTTCTATGAAAACTCTGGATTAGAGCGAGGCAGCACACGACACACACACACACACACACACACACTCAGACGGGCACACAGCGCACTGGAGATGAAACTCATTACTTTTATTGATCAGGATTAGGGTTGCAAAGGGGCGGAAATTTTCCAGAAACTTTCCATGGGAACTTCGTCTGGGGAATATTCCAAGTTTGAAACTTACCAGGAATTTATGGGAATTTACGGGAATTTTGGGGAATTTATGGGAATTAATTAGAAATTTGGGGAAATTTATAAAACTATCATATACAAACATAAATATAAACATTTTGTTTGATCATAGGCTCACATGCATGCAAACTAATACAAATTTTAAAAATTACATTTTTGGATTTTTGGGGGGGAATCTGTGATGCTTTTTTCAGGACTTATTGATGAATGAAAACTTGTGAACAGTGTTTATTCAAAATAGAAATCTTTTCTAACAATATAAGTCTTTACTATTACTTTTTTATTAATTTAACACATCCTTGTTGAATAAAAGTATTAATTTATTTCAAAAAAAGAGAAAAGATACTGACTCCAAACTTTTGAATGGTAGTGTATTGTTAAAAAAGGATTTCTATTTTAAATAAACGCTGTTCTTTTTTTAACTCTTTATTCATCAAAGAATCCTGAAAAAAGAATCACAGGTAATAAAAAACAATAAAAAAAAATATTAAACGGCACAACTGTTTCCAAAATGTATTATAAATAAGCATATTAGAATGATTTCTGAAGGATCATGTGACACTGAAGACTGGAGTAATGATGTTCAAAATT
>NW_015654097.1:50461-56164 GCF_001515625.1 Sinocyclocheilus rhinocerous
GTTTAAAACAAATAGTAATGTTTCCAAACTTTTGACCAGTACTGTACTTCTGTGTAATAACAGAAAGATGGCTAGCAGAAAGAGCATCACAGTAGAGACCTGCACTCCCGCGGGAGTACCGCGGGACCCAACGCAACAGGGTGCGGCACGGGACAACTCTTGATGGGCGAGTGCGGGTGCCGGCGGGAAGAGACTCGTGTGTGTGTGCGGGATGTGGGAGAATAAAATGATTCGCGGGACTCCCGCAAAATAGAAATGATCTAAACATAAAGTGTCTAAAACATATAAATTGTTATTTATCTGTTGCACTAAAGCAAAAAGAACAACTAATATTAACATTAAAATGATTCTAGCGACATACAGCGAAAAAGTCGCTGGCAGTGTGAACGGGGTTTAAGATGTAGTCTCTGGGCTCAAATGCAGCAAATGTGTCTTCAGAGAAAATGGAGGGGAATCCCCTCTTAGGTGACTAGAGGGGAGGGATTGTGTGTGGGGGAGGGTCATTTTTAGACTTCTGTTTTATTATTATCTCACCTAAATGTTTGTTCCAGTCTATGGTTTGTTAAGTCAGTGTATTTGTTTTTACAATGGTATAGCCTATATACTTAGTATATACTATATATTTAGTTGCACAGTATATTACACACAGCACAAGGAAGTTTTAAACTATTTTTTGTAATATTCATGTAATTTACATGAATACTTACCAAGATGGACATTTTGATATTTTGCGTGCAGGATTTAAGAAATGATCTGTTAATGTTATGGAGGAAAGCACGGTGCATGTAGGGGGTGTGGTCTCAATAGCCCTGCAGTAAGCAGTGTGCTGTGTGCATGTGATTGAGCAATCTGTAGGGCAACTGAAATTGCATTAAATCAGGTTGTTTTAACCAAGATTATGCTGCAAGATTTTTTCTCAACTACATTTAAGTCCCCAGTTCCTGCAATTTTACAAATTTCCAGTTTATTCCCATTAATTCCAGTTAATTCCCATATATTCCCGTTAATCCCCATATATTCCTGTTAATTCCCATGGAAAGTTTCCAGTCTTGAAAATTCCCGGAATTTTGCAACCCTAATCAGGATGTAGCTTTTGTTCTTTTAAGTGGAACACCCCCACCTCAACATTGAGCGTGGGACGGCCAGTGTACTACTGTAGCCCACTTACAAAAACCACTGCTGTTTAGCTTAAAAACACACACGACACAGCACACTAAATAGTGCTGTTTGCTAAGACAACAGTCTCTGTTATTGCTAATATACGTGTAGGTGAGTGTCGAAACCCAAACCCACCTACCCATAAGTATTAAAGGCAAAGTTCACCCAAAAATTAACATTTTTGTTTCAACCCTGAACGAATAGTTACATTAGCCAAAAATTACAATTATGAAATTTTTGTGAAATTCATAGACAAAAAAGGTCCACTGTCTGTTCTCAGTAGCATAGAGATGTATGAAGCCCAGGTCGCACAGAAGTAACTTTCAAACCAAGCAACTTTCTGTTAAACAGTCCAGTGATGTGGCGTGACCAACTTGACACAAACAAAATTTCACCCATGAAAATTTGCAGACAAATCCTAACTGTGACCGCACGTTTACTCTCTTTGTACTAACTTAAATTCAAAGTTTAAGTTGAAGTACTAAAATTACTACAACTAACACTTAGGCGTAAGTAAAAATTAATTAAAACTAAAAAGACATAAACAAGCACATAAAAATACTAAAACTTACACTAAAATTCAAATAAAAATAAAAGGTATTTCAATATACTGTGGAACACAGAAGAAAATATTTCTAAAAAGTGTTCTTTTTTTCTTTTTCTTTTTTTTTTAAGTCAATGTGTTCTAATTTTATTTTGGACCCCATTGACTTTCATTATACTGTACACACATTTTTCAAAATATCTTCTTTTGTATTCCAGAATCAGAATCACATTTATTGCCAAATACCATGGATTTACACGTACAAGGAATTTGTATTTATAAGATAAACACTGTAAGGTTAGATGAGAAAGTAAGAGAGATAAAGTTATGAACATGAGAAGCAAAAATATAAAACTACCAGGTACTAGTGGTGTGCCATATCATACCGTCCCCGATAATACCAGTATAAATTTTTACATGATAAAAAAGTGTCATATCGCGATATCAATGATATAGTGACGCGATGACATATTGCGGATATACATTCCCTAGCGCGCACAACAACAACACCACGAGCGCACACTCTTACCGTCAAAAATAGTAGTGATGGGAAGTCCGGTTCTTTTCCACGAACTGGTTCTTTCGGACAGTTCGTTTCAATGAACCGGTTCATCGGTTCTTTTACGCCCTAACGTAATGACGTCATTCGCGATGACGTAATGATATCAAGTCTATAGTCCCGGGCCGGGATGAAAATACACATAAGTCAGTAATCATAACTTCAGTCAGTTAAAACATCATAATCATGATCTAAAAAGTTTACAATTAAGTTTTGCTCCACAAATTTGCGACGTGTTTTCTAAAAGTTAAAACTGTTTTAACTTTGCATGGCTTTCTATACATCTCTTATGTGAGATGTATAGAAAGGTTTTAACCTAATCAAGATCTTCTCCGCATTGAGCTTCTATATTTCTCTAATATTTTGAATGCATAACACAGCAGCAGCGCATCTCGTGGGCTAGACTAACAAAACATTAAAAAGAAACAACGTCACTTACAGCATCATCCCCGCATCTCGCGCGCCACTGATGACGCTCCCTGACGCACTCCTAACATTCAAATGCAAATGTTTATTTTAAATTCGACTAATATTCATTCTTTATTCACAATCTCCTCATCACAGGCAGGCACAGCACTCAATTCAGCATGTGTTCATGTTTGTGTGTGCTGTCTGCGTCACTCATAGCACGTGCCTATATCGTGCACTATATATCGAACATTTTTATATCGATATCGAAGAAGATGTACCGTCGATAAATATCGATACCGTTTTATCGCCCAGACCTAAGAGAAAGTTATGAAAATGAGAAGCAAGAATATAAAACTATAAAACTATGAAAACATAAGCAACTATGAAAACATAAGGAAGAAGCAAGTCACTGAATGGCATCTTTGGTGCATAATTTATCCTGCACTGATTGATACATAAATGATTCCTGAAATCATGTGATGTGTGTTTACTTCTCCAAAAGATTAGAATTACAACTCTCCACACTTTGCACCTGTCACCATTACAGGTGCTTCTTGACCTTATAAACTCTGGTAGTGACTGGCCACACAGACTGTGTCCATGACGATAACATTCCTTTCCAGCATCCTGCATAATTAAAGGAGTCTGTAATTGGCAGAATCAGCCACTAGGTCAGTTTACAACCGTTAGAAGGTCTTTTAATAGTCTAGCGGCACGACTCGTCTCTACTAGTGCAGATGACTGAGGAACGCTGTTTCCTCAATGACTATAGCTGTGAGGTCCAAAATTAGTCTTAATTACTTAATTATAATGACATAATGCACTTATGAAATAAAAGAGTTTATAGTTTATTGAGTTTATATTATCAACTAACAATATTGTAACAACTTGCAATGTAACCTGACGACACACAGTTTTACACCACTGCCTTGTTATCAAACCGAGATGAACTATTATATAAATAAATATATATAAATCATTTTCGGTAACTGAAATAAAGCTAAAACAAAATATAAATATGAAAAAAAAAATTTTTAACTTAAATGAAAATTATAAACATTGTCTTGATAACTAACTAAGTACTAAAAATAAATAATAAAACAAAATAAGTACTCAAATTAAGTAAAACTGAAGTAAAATTAAAATTTAAGCTAAACAGAAATATGAAAAGATAAGCACATCAAAATACTAAATTTAAAATGAAAATATAAAAATAAGAGCTAATTCTAAATATCAGTACTACAATAGTATATAAATAATAAAATGACACTGCATGTAAAATACAAGAAAGCAAAGACTATTATTATACTGTGCTCCCACTGAAGCTGTGCATGACTATACAATCACATGAGCCATCTTTAATTGTGCTTTTATGATATCTTTGGAGCCTGACAGCCTCCATTTACTCTCATTGTGTAGAGCAGCCTGGACATTATACTAAATGTCTTCTTTTGTGTTGCACAGAAGAAACATCCTGGTTTGGAAATCCATGAGGATGTGTATATGATTACAGTTTTTTAAATATCAGGATACAAGTACAATTACCTAATAAACACACACAGACTCTATTAAATAAAGAGCAGGTGTGTTGAGTTTTGGCTGTACTGTGGATCACAGAGAGTTAAACTAGAGGACTCGCCAAACCATACTGACTATAAAGTCAAACTAGCCAACTTAGAATTAACTTAGCAACTGCTCAAAACGACAGTTTTGACACAACAACTTAATTTAAGGAAATACTAGTGACTATAAGACACACCGCAATGTAACCGCCTGACCTTGGTTTTCTGATCCCCAAAAAAAGTCACCAGGGTCCGGTTTCCCGCGGACGTTCCCCGGGCCAGACGCCCATCATCATCTCACCTAATCAGGTGTCATTAGCAGCTGCTGTTCTCCTGTAAGTTACTAAAGCCTGATCATTGAAACTCAAGCAGACAGGTGTTTATCACGAGCAGCAGAACCGCATTTCAGTACAGCACGGTTAGACAAACAAGGGTTTCGTGTTTCGGATCAATCAGCTCCGGTTCTTGAGGAAACACAGCATATGAGATTCAGAATATATCATAATTCCTACAGGCTTCGTATATATGTTATATACATATGTTACACAGTAATAAGCTGTGGAATAACTCTAGAGGAGACTTTCACATCTGCAAAGATGCGTGGCTGCCATTCATCCATTTTAATCAGTTTATCAATATCCAAAGGACTCCGGCGACGGGATCTCTCGTTAGCGAAGGAAATTAGCCGTTGGAGGGTGAAAATAAAATATGAAAACCACGAAACGGAAGCGGTACGTACCAGCGGTTCGGTGTCCACAGCATTTCTTGGCGCAGAAACCCGATGCTGAGAATTAGTGAAGCTGTTAGTCGCGGTTAAAGGGTTTTATCCCGCTCGGTCAGCGGTCGCTCCCCGCAGATGATCACTGATATACTGGAGGAGAATGTCAAGTTTTGAGAATGTGCATTAGGTGAAGGAAGTGATGAAAAGTGCTGTGTACGGCTGGATTTGAAGGCAGTTTAGACGGATGCTGCGGTAACGGTGACTGAGGTCTGCGGTAAAGTCCGGACTGGATCTCTTCCCGAAAGACCTGGAGCTGGTGAGACGCAAAACGAGGAGCCTAGACTCTGTGATGGAACCCGTATGGAGTTTCTTGTGTGTTTTAAAGGGGTCATATGATGCTGCTAAAAAGAACATTATTTTGTGTATTTGGTGTAATGAAATGTGTTTATGCGGTTTAAAGTTAAAAAAACACATTATTTTCCACATACTGTACATTATTGTTTCTCCTCTATGCCCCGCCTTTTTGAAACGCTCATCGGTCTGAAAAGCGAGGTGTGCTCTGATTGGCCAGCTATCCAGTGCGTTGTGATTGGCCGAATACCTCAAGCGTGTGACGGAAATGTTACGCCCCTCACATACTGTTGATGCCTTGTCCGGCCGGAGCCAAGACACAAAAAAATTAAAACCCATTACAAACGAGGCATTTGTTGCATCCAGTGGGGACATAATTACTGATTATAATAACTTA
>NW_015654097.1:56228-71611 GCF_001515625.1 Sinocyclocheilus rhinocerous
TCAGTGTGTCACTATTACTATCTCATTTAATCCCAAAGTTTTCTCAGACATGAAAATATCAAAATGATGTGTCATTAGTAACCCCTTGAAATAATCAATATATTTTTTTTTTATGGAAAAGTGTGTGTTTTATGGTTAGTGACGGGTGGAATAATGTGTATAAATTCTTATATATCTCAGCCCAGTTATTAACCCATTTTAAACTGTTTCATCACATTCTATGCTTACTATTATACATTTTTTAAAAATCCTTATACAACACTGAATAGGTGTTTTTAGAGCTTTATAAATGAAAACCTTCTTTACGGTTACTATTGTGACCAGTGGGATTAAATGGGTTTTAAATTAGCAAACATCCTATCATAAAAATTATATGCGCACGTCACATACTTTTTAACAGTCAGTGTCTATTTAAACAAAAGTAAAAAAGTAAAGTTTTTTTATTTTAATGTTATAAATAATAATGACCTTAATAATAATCTGTTATTAAGTTAACAAAGTGTTATAAAGTTATTTATTATAAACGTCTAATAAGACCTGAAACTGAGTAGCCTATTTGAACCTAATAAATTATTAAAATATGTGTGGCCATCTTGAACTGAATATTATTTTCCTGCATCAATTTCAATTTCAATTTATTTATAAAGCACAACTAAACACAACTACCGTTGACCAATGTGCTGTACAAAGTAAGTAACTTTGATAGAAGCTTAACTTCACAACTTGGTTGACTTGTCTATCAAGCTTTAAGGCACTGTCCAACACCACACCCAGATTTTTCACGTATGGCTTTACATAAGGTGCCAGAACACCAAGATTTAGATTTGGTATATAGTGTGTATCAGAAGGGGTACACACCACAATCTCTGTTTTACTCTCATTCAGACTTAAAACAATTTAGGGACATCCATGCTTTAACATCCAAGATGCAGGCGGCCACCGGGTCTTATCCATTCTTATGTTTCAAAGGAAGATATATTTGTGTGTCATCTGCATAACAATGATAACTTATTCCATACTTGTCAAAGATAGATCCGAGGGGAAGCACAAGGAAAATAACATGGGAGCTAGAGTAAAGCCTTGAGGGACCCCACAGGTCAAAGGTACAGAAGAAGAGTGAAATTTGCCAATATTAACTGAGAAACTCCTGTTCGTAAGATAAGACTGGAACCAATTTAAAGCTGAACCTCTAATGCCCACTACCAGTTCTAAGCGGGCCAGAAGAACATTGTGGTCTACAGTGTCAAAAGCAGCGCTCAAGTCTAAAAGTACCAATGCTACAGAATCTCCAGAGTCGGTAGCTAAAAGAATGTCATTAAACACTTTTAAAAGAGCCGTCTCAGTGGAGTGAAATTTTCTAAAGTCTAATTGGAACGCATCAAAAATTTTGTAATCGACCGAGAAACTTTGGAGATGATGAAAAACTACTTTCTCTATAATTTTTGCTAAAAATGGAAGATTAGAAATGGGTCTAAAATTTGATAAATCGGAGGAATCTAAATTAGGCCTCTTAAGTCTGGGTTGTACCGAGGCATGTTTTAAATACAAATAGTCAGGAACAACTCCTAACTCAAGGCATTTATTAATCAAATTTAAAAGTGTCGGACCCATTACATTGAACACTTGTTTAAATAACCGTGAGGGAATTATATCTAAGGGTGAACCAGTTAGTTTGAGTTGATTAACAATGTCATTTAAAAAAGAAAGCGAAATAGGTGTAAACTGACTAAAGACACCTGTATATTTTAAATGGCCTGCAGGATCGCCAGCAACCGATTTGATGGTATGTCGCCAGCAACCGATTTGATGGTGTGTCTGATCTCAGATATCTTATTAATAAAAAACTGGCAGAACTGCTCACACATACTGACTCTGTAGGATACACACAGACAACAGGGTTTAACACAGCATTAATGGTATTAAAAAGGGTTCTAGGATTATTATGATTTTTGTCGATGAGAGTCGAAAAATAGTCTGATTTGCCCACTCTCACCGCCTTCTGATACTTAATAAGAGAATCCTTTAACATTTCATAAGAAATCTGTAGTTTGTCCTTTGTTCCATTTCCTCTCAGCCCATTTTGGAGGTAACTTGCCCAACACTGTTGTCCAACACAAGATTCAAAGGGGCTTTGTTGAAAACGACGCATTTGAGAGAGGCGGGGCATAGAGGACCTACAATAATGTACAGTATTTGAAAAACCGCCTTCTGATACTTAATAAGAGAATCCTTTAACATTTCATAAGAAATCTGTAGTTTGTCCTTTTTCCATTTCCTCTCGGCCCTTCTACAAGCCTGTCTCAATGTCCGAGTGGTATTATTCAACCATGGCTGAGGAGTTAACTTGTGATGTTTAGTCCTCAGTGGAGCCACAGAATCCAAAATTGTAGTGCAGACAGAATTAAAACTATAAAGCAGTTCATCAGGACTGAGCTCAGATGAAGCGAGAGCAGTAGAATTGGAAAACTCCTCAAACAGTGAAGAAAAAGAAGCAGCGTTAGCAGCAGTGGTCCTCCGCGTCAGGTGAGCCGATACATGAGGTTTTACAGCATTCAATGACAATGGCGTGTTTAATATAATAGGATTGTGATCAGAAAAGCTGTGGTCGCATATCTCAATATCACCCATAGAGAACCCATGAGACATTATAAGATCGAGAGTGTGTCCATGTGTAACGGAGGCCAGCGAGTAGGTGCTGTGCAGGTAATCCTCACTCCCCTCTTTAGTCTTTAGCCTCCTTGTTAGTGCGTCCGCCTCCCATGCCGGAGACCCGGGTTCGAGACCCACTCGGCGCGAGAACGAGGTGTGGCGGTGAGGACCCGGGAGAGAGGGGTTACATAGGTGCCGTGGCACGTGATGCTAGTGGCTGCAGTCTTTAGCCTCCTTGTTAGTGCGTCCGCCTCCCATGCCGGAGACCCGGGTTCGAGACCCACTCAGAGCGAGAACGAGGTGTGGTGGTGAGGACCCGGGAGAGAGGGGTTACACATGTATATGAGTAGGTCCTTTAACAAGCTGCACTAAATCAAAGGCTTCTGTTAGGCTGATAAAGTCTTTTGCAAGTGAGTTTTGGGGGCAGCATATGTGAATGTTAAAATCCCCAATAATTAAAAACCTATCAAAATTGGGGATGATTCCCCCCAAGAAATCTGCTAAAAAGTCTTTGTGTGGCTTTGGAGGCCTGTAGACCACAGCAACAACTAACGGAGTGTCCGAGTCCAACACAAGCCTGCATACAATGCAGTGCCATGCAACATTTTTAAAAATAGTAAGATATATGAAACAGGATGCAATATTCAATGATTAAGTTTCAAACAACAGTGTGCATTGTGGTCACATGACCCCTCGGCTATAGTTTCAGAAATAAATACCATGTTTTATTTTGTGTCCAATTTTGTGTAATAACACATTAATTTTCAGCAGTCCAACCAAATAGCCAAAAAGTCAATAAATGGAAACTCAAATGAATTGCATTGTGGTTACGGTAAAAAGCATATGAGCTCTCTTGTCCAGTTCATCTTGGCAAATGAACTACATCACTGAGGTCTTCAGAGAATGCAGAGATTCATACTGCAGTCTGTGAAAATATTACAAGCAATATGGTAGCATAATAAGCTATTCTGAATAGCCAAAATTGTTTAATATACACTCATTATAGCCTACATCATAACAATGTAATCTAATTTTATAAATAAACTTGAGTGATTTCTAATCTAATATCATTATTAAATTTGTATGCAAAATAGTAATAACAATACAAGACAATACAATACATTACAACAACAATACAGCACATTTGATCTGATTTTCTTTTTTCGAAATTACCAGAAGGCTAATTACTGAAGCTCAGAATGCCTCCACCTGCTGGACAGAGAAGATCACTGCAGGATTTACAAAATGTGATGCTGCTGCAATGACTTTACTTTTTGGGTCAACTTTGAGTCAACTTTTTGTTACCTCCATAAAGTCCCATAGCACATTATGAAATAAAACAGGTTGACTTTCAGTTTTGCACCCACAAGGAACGTGTACATTCCCTGTACTTTTACTCACTCAGATCAGTTGCTTTATGGCTCTGTTTAAGAGCCTCAGTGAAGCGCTCATAGCTGTGCTTTATCATGAATAAAACACAGCTGATGACCAATCAGAAGCTAGGACTGGAACTAACCGTTTTATAATTAGAGATTTTTCACACTTTTTCGCATGTTAACATGCATATTGATTAGCCTACGCCTTGTGTCTATATTGTTGGAACAGTGAGCATTTTAACAATAATTGGCCATATTCAATTTGAACAAATGCTGCTGCAATGACTTTACTTTTTGGGTCAACTTTGAGTCAACTTTTTGTTACCTCCATAAAGTCCCATAGCACATTATGAAATAAAACAGGTTGACTTTCAGTTTTGCACCCACAAGGGACGTGTACATTCCCTGTACTTTTACTCACTCAGATCAGTTGCTTTATGGCTCTGTTTAAGAGCTTCAGTGAAGCACTCATAGCTGTGCTTTATCATGAATAAAACACAGCTGATGACCAATCAGAAGCTAGGACTGGAACTAACCGTTTTATAATTAGAGATTTTTCACACTTTTTCGCATGTTAACATGCATATTGATTAGCCTACGCCTTGTGTCTATATTGTTGGAACAGTGAGCATTTTAACAATAATTGGCCATATTCAATTTGAACAAATGGCCATATTCACTTCTATTGTAAGTCCCATGGCAGTAACCCATATTTTTGCTAAAAAGGGGGAACAATTGAAATTATTTTTGTAGTTATCAAACATTATGTCACAACTGCTCTCACATGGGCTTAACTTACGCTGAATCTGCAATATTCCTTTAACAGCCCTGTGTCTCTGTGTGTGTGTCAGGATGCTGGAGTCTCTCTACAGGAGACTATGAGATACCTGGAATCTCAGTGTCTTGAGGAGATCGAGGTCATGCTTAGGGGGGAGATACAGGGCCAGGAGCTCGGGGATCTGTTCTTTAACTGTGTGTTCGCCGAGATCAAATTCTATAAGTGAGACAGAGCAGGTAAACAGAGAAATGTCAGCGTATCTCTCACACATCTGACCTGTGACTTCCACTGTCTGATATTGCCTGTAACTTGTGGCTGTTTTGCAGTTGTCGTTTTGAATGTCACTAGTGCTTGCTGATCTGCCTGGAGAGAGAGAGAGACAGTCCAGAGCGCACAGGTTCCTGCTCAAATCCTGCTGATGCCATGCCAAACTAATTGTGATGTCCATGGCTCCATGCCACACTAACTGTAACTTAAAAAAAACACACTAGATGTCCATGTGAGTGGATCACCATAATCATGTGTAATTGTCGCACAGGGCGTATATACGCATCACATTACCGGTTTGTGATAGATTACTAAAGCATGTACTGTATGTGCTGTGGGTAGACGTGTGAGAGAAGAGATGTTAAAGAAAAACATTTCTCATTCCTGTAAGAGATGGGCTCAGCTACCTGACTGACCCTCTGAGGAGAAACATAATAAAATAGCAACGATTCAAAATGTATGGCATCTTTATTATTACTGAAACATGCGTAGTTCATGTCACCTTATGGATGGATGTTTGAAATGGAAGTGGAGGAAAGCCCAGAAAACGACCTAACTGCTGCGACCAGGTTTACGTGTAAATATAAAATATATAAGTTGTCTATTTAGTGTTTATTGCAGTCTACCTTTGTACAGCTATTGTTATGCTAGCTGTATTCACGTTTGTATATACTAAAACTCATTAGCCAAACATTTGCATTTAGTCATTTAGCAGACGCTTTTATCCAAAGCGACTTACAAATGAAGACAATAGAAGCAATCAAAACTTAACAAAAGAGCAATAATAAGCAATGACAAGTCTCCCGAACACAGTACACGTAGAAAGGTTTACATATATACACACACACACACACACACACATACAATAAAAGAAAAATTAGATAGAATAGAAAAAGTATAGAGAAAAGCTAGTGTTAGGCTTTTTAAAGAGAGTGCAAGTGTTAGAGGGTCAAGTGTTTTTTTAAAATATAAAACAAAACAAAAAAAAACAGATTAAATAGAATTAGAATAGAGAGTGCTAGAGTTAGAGGGTCACATGAAGATGCATGGAAAACATCCTAGATCACTGTGCTTTTATAAAAGAAAAACTATTATAACCGATCTACAATTGGTTGCAGCATCATTCAACCCTACCAAACAAAACAATCATCATATCAAGATCATCTCAAGCTGAACTGAATAATGATAAAGCTTCGTAAGTCCGAATTTATTGACCCAATTGCTTCACAAAATGATTCACTCTTTCAAAGCGCTCGAAACAATGGCGATACCCGCTGGTCAAAATGGCGCAGATGCAACGTAAACACAGTCAAAGCGCGGGTTTTAAAGGGGTCATATGATGCGATTTCAATTTTTCCTTTCTCTTTGGAGTGTTACAAGCTCTTGGTGCATAAAGAAGATCTGTAAAGTTGCAAAGACTAAAGTCTCAAATCCAAAGAGATATTCTTTATAAAAGAGTCAGCCACACCTACCTAAAACGGCTCGTTCGAACACGCCCCATAATGTTCTTTTTAGCAACATCATATGACCCCTTTAAACTGTAATTCGTCAACTGGCCGCTAGAGGCTGGCTGAATGCCCAACTTTACAGCAGAAAAAACATGTTTACAGCCTGGTTCAAAAAATTATTTTGGTCTATATAGCTAATTTTGCCCTTCATGACAACTGTGAGGGGGGTGAATTTTTTTTATAACTCATCCTTTTAAATGATATTAAAGTCCGCATGAAATCAAAATCGACTTTATTTACTTTACTAGCGTACATTGCTAGTAATGATGTCAACAATTAATCTGTGCAAGTTAATCCGCTGAAAAAAATGGTTTGTCTTCGTAATCTTTAATCAAAATCTGAACATTTACTTCCGCTCTGGAATGGCATTCCTTTTCTGATAACGTCAGTTTGACGGCTTGGGCAGAATATGCTTAAACACACCCCTCTAACATTAGATTGCTATGAGTGAGAGACAGAGAGGAGGAGCGCAAACATAAAAACCATGCCCTCTATTCAATATTCCGTGTCAGCTGTAAATACGTCACTACACTGAAATAAAGTCGTCAGCAACTTCCGGTTCACACGGACTTTAAGCCTTAAAGTTCTGCATAATTAAGGGCGTGGCCACTTGAGTGACAGGTGGATTGCCGCTGCTGACTGCCGTCGAGCTAGGTGGGCGTGGCTTTAGCAACCAGCTCCCGCCTTTTTGCCCATTTTTGATTATCTGGGAGTGACGTGCGGTGACGCGCTGCCAAGATGGCGACGGCCGGCTCCGCCCACTTTGAGCTTCAAAAACGCTCTTCAGAAAAACTATGGGTGACATCACGGACACTACGTCCATGTTTTTATAGTCTGATGTATGGCATAAAATTAAAAAAAAAAAAATACAGTCTATGGTTTTAATATATTCTCTAATATAGATCAGTGGTTATGACAACTTTTATAAAACTAAAGTTTTATAGAAAGTGTAACCTATTGAACGAAATATACAAATGATTAAATACCATTAAATATGAAGAGTCCTTCTTTTATTAATATATAGGCTGGCTAGTGCTTGTTTTGTGTCATCAAACCCAGTGTTTGGTAAATAGGCCAACTAGATCAATTAAGTAGCGTCTATCTGTTAACTTAAAATTAAAACAAAATTATCAAACTAACCTGAGATCAATTACAACCATTATTAGCCACTACTTGACTATATTTGGGCATGACAAGGCATCGACCAATCATTTTATCACATTGTCCCACCATAGGCCACACCCACTTACGTTTAGTCACGTTACGCCTGCATAGTACATTTCATTTGGGTTAGGGATGGGCGATACCCCTTATTTTGTTTTCGAATCGAAACCGAAATATTTCAAGGCAGTATCGTCGATATCGATACCGATTCGATACTTCTGCACTAAACTTTTAAATTATGAAATTTATTAAATTATTAAATTACTAAGAGTAAAATGGGTAATGAAAACCACGTAACTTTGTTGGGTTTCGGTTCGCATCGTGAATTTGTTCGGGGCATTTGACTGCAGATTGTTTTGTAAAGAGGACAGTGTAATGGAGAGTGAAAGATCAATCTAACTTAACTGTATTGAATCTGACAGCAGCTGCATCGCAAAACCGTAAGTCAACAATTTCATTATGCTTTGTCTGTAAATGACGGTCTTGTGTGGATAATGAATAACTTAATGGGGCATTGGTACAACTGGTCTATGATAGAGCTCATATTACATTTATATAAGGTTAGTGGATGATACTTTTTCCTTTCGAATGATGTTAGACAATCATAACTGTGGCCTTTTACTGGAGCCACCCCTTAAAAACGGATAATTTCGGACAGAGGGTCAGAAGAGGGTTGAAAATAATAATGATTCTTTTGTTAACATCAAAGTGAGCCTCAAGGGATACAATAATTAAAAAAAAAAATCGGAGTCATGGCAGTTTAAAAGATGTGATTCTCATCAACCAATCATCATCGCGAGAGAGAGGCAGCCCGTTTTTGAATATTAAATGAGAAGCTTTTGACGCGTTCTAAATCCTCTGTATGACATAATGTGTAAGGCCCGATCACAGCAAGAACTGTAACTACATTAAAGGGGTCATATGATGCGATTTCAAGTTTTCCTTTCTCTGTGGAGTGTTACTTTAATTAATTAGTTATGGAAAAATAACAATTAAAATATGTTAACAGCACTTCCCCTAGACCTGTATGTCATCTCATATTTCATGTTGACAAACGTGATGCAGGACAACAACTATGTAAAGGTAGTCCATAAATGCAATCATGTGCCCCCAAAATTCAAAATATTAGGCCAAAAAAAAATGCCGCTGTATGATTTTTTGTCTCATATTTATATCATATGATAAGAAATATCACACGAGTGCAGTTTTTGTCCCAAATAGCACGAGTGCAAGAGTGATTTCACATACAGCAGTTGTGATTAAGAAGTTAATATTATGTTATATTTTAAGCTCAATATTGTCTGTTTTTGCTCAGTTTGCCGACGCAAATATTACCTATTAAAACCACATCACAAGTGTTGTGCGTCTCCAAGCACACAAAAACACATGATTTCTGAAAGAATCCGCATTTTGAAGGAATACACCAATGATTCAGTTACCCATTCATAAAGATTTGCTTCATTCCTGAATGAATCAGCCTTTTGAACAAATCGAATGAATTAATAAATGACTCAATGACTAATTCATTAAGACATTTTAATGCCACCTACTGGCAGTTTAGGTTTCTTTTTAAGAGTATAATTTCATTAAAAAAAATCATATTTACATATAAAAAAATCTATATTAATAAAAAACGAATTAAAGGGATAGTTCATCAAAAAATAAAAATAAATATTTCTAATTTTTGTAATATCGATTTCATGCTTTAACACAATAATGGCTTTAAATTATTTTTTGTGGGTAATTTCTCAGCCAAATTTGATTAATATGTTATTAATTTTATTTTATTAATATTAATATTCATTAATTGCCACACTGTATAATTAATTAGATAAAAAAAGTTAAACAATTGACAGCCCTAGTAGAAATACTCCAAACTCGATAGTCTTCGATGACTTATTAATAATAAAATGTATAATAATGCAAAAGCAGGACGTCCTACCAGAAGCCAGCATTGGTAGTCTTTGCATCACAGCTTCACTCATCACAGAGCTTGATGAAGCACCTCAGCGGGTGACTGCTGGGCCTCTGTGTTCAGTTTCCCACGGGATTGCTGTCTTGGATGGTGATGTTGAGAGGTGTTCCTCCACACCATATGTATGGGAAGGAATCACGGCGTCAGGTGGTGTGACGCTCTCACTCACCCTTGCTCAGCTGAGTCACACTTACCATAGCGAAAACCTGCTTTATATCTCTCACTGACAGTGAAGATCAATAGTGAAGCTTCGCTCGGTGGGTGACGGTTGGGGTCCAGTTCAGCTTCTCGCGGGAGGCTAACACGTGTTTGTTAGGTGTTGTGCTGAACTTGGTGGAGCTAGAAGGAGACCAGCACCTCCTGTGCTGTGGTGCATGAGAAATAACAACAACAACAATATATTTGCAAATAAACTGTGATGCAGTGACTACCAATGGGAGAAAAGAAAGTGGTCCACCAAGAACTAATAAAGAATAAGAATAATAGAGAAAACTAAAATAATAATAAATAATTAGTAGTAGTAGTAAATAGTACATGGGTCAGGGTTCTGACCGGGCAGCTTTTTCTGTGTTGTCTTTGTTTAATGTTTCTTTGTTTCTCTCGTGTCTTAACACATTGCTTTGTCTTTGTTTGTGTCTGCCATGTGTTCCTTTGGTCCCTTGTTTAACCCTTGTCTTGTGCTCATTTCATTAATTGTGCTCACCTGGCCCTCGTGTACTTTCCTTCCTTTATATTGTGCTGTTTTTTCCTCTTGTGTTGGCTGGTTCATCTTGTGCCATAGAGACAGTTACTGACTTGCTGCTCTGTATTCCAATCTTGCTCTGTTATTTGCTGTGATTGTGTATCCTTGCTGTAGTTTTTGCTCTTTCTCTTTTTTTTTTTTGGTTTGATCTTCAGTTGTTTTGCTTATATTTGTAATGTTTTCTTTAGTTGTTCATCAGTCTTGTTTCTAGTCTTGTATTCTCGTTATTGCTTGGATTTGATACTGTTAGTCTAAACTTAGATATTTCCTTTACTTATTTGTTTAAATTGTTTAGTTTTACTTTTTACTTAGTTTACATTTTTTCCCTTTTATTACATGTTGTTTCTCCTTGTGTTGTGCTGAGTAGTGTTGTTTTGTGGTCTTGAGTGGTGTCTTGCTGTGTGTTCTTGTGTGTTTGTGCTGTGTGTGTGTGTTCCCTCCAGTTCTGCTCTATCAGCCTGACGCTTGTTTCACACATACTGTTGCACTGACAGAAACAGACGGCTCTCGTGCCTTTCCTTTGAATTTAAATCTTTATTTCAAGCAATCCTGCAGGTCTTAAAGACCTGTTTTTCTACCTCCACAAGTGCATCTATTATGTTGCCTTGTTCATCTAAAAGTGTACTTTTCCTTGTTTTAAACCTAGCCAAAAAGCCACATGTTGACTGTGAAACACAGTAGACTTTAATTATATCTATTTATTGTGAAATTACAACATTTCCGTGTCAAGCCATGTTCATTTTTACCGCGAACAGTGGACTGTCACTTTAATTCAGCATGTGCAGCACAGCAAAAATAGACTATATTTCAATAAAAATAATCCATTAACATGTGTCCCTTCCTGCTGTCCCTGACAACATATAAATAATAATAATCAATTACATAATAAAATGAGTTATATAATTATATGTATAATAAACAAAATAAAAAAATAATACTTTTTCAAAATAAAAAATAGTAATATTAAAATAGAATTAATATTAATATGCACAAACCTTTTTGTTTTTTATGTTGAGTGTGTGGCTGTTTAGCTTCTCATATACTAAATGTTCACCAGCGATAACAACCTCTTTTGCTAAAAGCATTGCATCAAAATAGTTTAGTTGAACCCAAAATGTATTTATTGACAGCTGGATATATGCAGATATCGAAATTTGTACATTGGAAGGCACAGCAGATAAATAAATTAGGGAAGAAAGCACAACACAGCAGGTGTGGACGATGGTGGGATGAACAGGGAAGTAAATAAGCTGATAAACTGAGGCAGGTAAACCAAACTGACTCTAAAGTGCTCAAATAAACAGTCCAGTGCAGTACTGAGCAGAAGAGAGACAGAGATCACTGGAGACTCAGCGGTGAGTATAGGATATCGCTGGAGACGCAGCGGTGAGTACAGGTGATTGCTGGAGACTCAGCAGTGAGTATAAGAGACCGCTGGAGACTCAGCGGTGAGTATAGGAGACCGCTGGAGACTCAGCAGTGAGTACAGGTGATTGCTGGAGACTCAGAAGTGAGTATAGGAGATCTCTGGAGACTCAGCAGTGAGTATAGGATATCGCTGGAGACGCAGCGGTGAGTATAGAAGATCGCTGGAGACTCAGCGGTGAGTATAAGAGACCGCTGGAGACTCGGAAGTGAGTATAGGAGACCGCTGGAAACTCAGCAGTGAGTATAGGAGACCGCTGGAGACTCAGCAGTGAGTATAGGAGACCGCTGGAGACTTAGCAGTGAGTATAGGAGATCACTGGAGGAGACTCAGCAGTGAGTATAGGAGACCGCTGGAGACTCAGCAGTGAGTATAGGAGATCGCTGGAGACTCAGCAGTGAGTATAGGAGACCGCTGGAGATGAGTATAGGATATCACTGGAGACTCAGAAGTGAGTATAGGAGATCACTGGAGGCTCAGAAGTGAGTATAGGAGATCACTGGAGACTCAGAAGTGAGTATAGGAGATCATTGGAGACTCAGAGGTGAGTATAGGAGATCGCTGGAGACTCAGCAGTGAGTACAGGTGATCACTGGAGACTCAGCAGTGAGTATAGGAGATCGCTGGAGACTCAGAGGTGAGTATAGGAGATTGCTGGAGACTCAACAGTGAGTATAGGAGATCGCTGGAGACTCAACAGTGAGTATAGGATATCACTGGAGACTCAGCACAGAGTATAGGAGATCACTGGAGACTCAGAAGTGAGTATAGGAGATCACTGGAGACTCAGAAGTGAGTATAGGAGATCACTGGAGACTCAGAAGTGAGTATAGGAGATCACTGGAGACTCAGCAGTGAGTATAGGAGATCGCTGGAGACTCAGCAGTGAGTACAGGTGATCACTGGAGACTCAGCAGTGAGTATAGGAGATCGCTGGAGACTCAGCAGTGAGTATAGGAGATTGCTGGAGACACAGCAGTGAGTATAGGAGATCGCTGGAGATACAGCGGTGAGTATAGAAGATCACTGGAGACTTGAAATTTAGTATCGGAGATCACTGGAGACATGAAGGTGAGTATAAGAAATCGTTGGAGACTTGGAATGGAACAGGTAAGACTTTGATGAAGGTAAAATCACTTGAGGATCCTTTACATGCACAAGGAGGGGTTCCATAAGCGTGACCAGACAATGGGTACTTCCAAAATGAAAGGAGCTTCCTTATAAGGCTGCATATCTAAGCTGCTATGTCATTAAGCTCCATCAAAGGACATCTCAATGTGAAGGATCCTTAGTAGGCATAGGGGCGTCCCCCTTGGTTCCAGGCACCCTCTCCCTCGCTGGGCCCTTGGAATTGTCCAAACTTCCCACCTGTTATGGCGCTCCTGCACTCACTAGACCGTCTCATTCTAACGTTTAATGCTGAGAAGGACTCTAGCCTTGAAGCCTCAGAAGGACTTAAAGGGGTCATATGATGCAATTTCATTTTTTCCTTTCTCTTTGGAGTGTTACAAGCTCTTGGTGCATAAAGAAGATCTGTAAATTTGCAAAGACTAAAGTCTCAAATCCAAAGAGATATTCTTTATAAAAGTTAAGAGTCAGCCACACCTACCTAAAACGGCTCGTTCGAACACGCCCCCACATATCTACCTAACTGTGTGGGAAGATTTGCATAACGCCACACAAATGTTCACGCAAAGAAAGAAGGAGTAACTTTCGTTTTTTTAACTTTAAACCGCATAAACACATTTCATTACACCAGATACACAAAATAATGTTCTTTTTAGCAGCATCATATGACCCCTTTAACTAGGAAGGACACATCCTCACTTTACAGAAATGCTTCAGTACAAAATTTTTAAAAATGCCAAAAAAACAAACACGTATTGTGTGTACATTAATTTACAATGGAAGCCTGTGTGGGGCAAGACTTTGCATTGGAATAAACGTTAAAATTCACACAGTTTCAAAAACATAACCATAAAACGTATACATTATACATGTTAAAATAAAACTTTTATACATGTAAACAATAAAATATACATGTAAAAAATGGCTACTAACCGTATGAGCAACGTTATATTCATTTTTAACTGCTGTGATGACAATGTAAATCCTGTAATTTTCGCATGACACGCGTGGATACTAGAAATGGACTGTTTGTTTACATAGAGAAGACTTGGTAATACTTTATTTTACAGTGTCCTTTTTACGTTACGCGCACTTACAATAGTATTATAATAGTAAATAATGCATAACTGCTTGCAACTAACTCTAAATCAAAGCCCTAATTCTATAGTAGCTAGTACATGTTGTTAATATTACTCAGTACTTAAATGTACAGTTACACTTGTAACAAGGACACTGTAAAATAAAATGTATCCAAAAAAATCCACGACAGGAATTACAAACGTAGATTATCAGAAGTTCATCCTAGAACAGCAGTCCCACACATTAAGGACAATTTAAATAACACATTTTTGTACAGTAGAATCAATAAAATAGTTTTAACAAAAATATGCACTTTTAAATCTTCTGTAATCATGTACTCCATAGTTGTCTTTTGTAAATTAATTTCTGTAAACATTTTTATGTAATTTACGCCTTTTTTATTCATCTGCTCTCTTAACAGGGACCTGAGCAGTGGTGAGATTCTCCAGGATCAATACTTACAGTCTGCTTGGAAGACAAACAGCAGTATACTGGTAAAGCAATATGGATTTTAAGGGTTAGCTCGCCCTAAAATGATAGCTGTTTTAACACTATATGCAAAGATACTCTGAAAATGGATATGATGTGTTGTTGTTATTGTGTGTGTTCAGCCGTGGACGCTGGATAGCTCCATCAGCGATGAGAACAGACAGACCATTGAGAGCATGCTGCTGGAGGAACCGTATCCTTCACTCACGTCACACTTATTAAATCTCATTTTGTTCATGTTTGGTTTTCACGTCCCATAATGATAAATGGATATGATCATTCATTAAAAGCATGTGGTTGTTTTTCTTAAAGTCCTAAAAATGTTCCTAAAGTCAAAAAGTGAGCCCCCTTCTTTTATCCGTTTATGTTTAGGAATATGTAAACACCTACACAACCGTTCAAAAGTTTGGTGTATGTAAGATTTTTCAACACTAATAATCCAGGAAGAACACACAAAATTGATCAAAAATGACAGTAAAGACTTTTAATTTGTAACAGACTTTTCGTTTTTAAAGCTGCAGTCCGAAAGTTTTGCCTCTTTGTCGTCATCTCTGTTTAAAAACCTGCAATTGCAGCTATTTGCGGAATGATCTTCCTTGCGTGGGTTGTGCTCCGGCGCGGCTCCATGCGTGGATGAATCTAATGTTTTGAGGAGTATGTGTGTGTGGCAGTCAGTCACCGCACCGGTGTGGATATTTACTGTACTTCGCAATCACAGATTCTAGCCCACGTCTTGGAATATATGACCCAAATAAGAATTTTCACCGTATATTGCCATCTGAACAAGTAAGTAACAAACAA
>NW_015654097.1:71752-93237 GCF_001515625.1 Sinocyclocheilus rhinocerous
GAATTTCCCGCGAAAACCTACCCGTACCACTCAAATTAGAAAACATTATTATAAGCTAACCGCTGTGAATCGGGCTAAAGTAAGGCGATAGTTTTGAACACTGGCTGGTTATGAACTTGCTCAAATATTGATTTCGGATCATTTTTAACCAAAAAAAGTTATGGATTGCAGCTTTAAGCAAATGGTGAAAATTCAGCTCTGCTGTCACAGGAATAAATTAAATTCTAATATATAAAACTGTTATTTTAAATTCTAATAATATTTCGCAGTATAAATGTTTTGCTGTATTTTTGATCAAATAGCCTTTGTGAACACGAGAAATTTTTTTTTGAATGGTTGTGTGTGTGTACTTGTTTATGCTACATTGTGAGGACCAAATGTCCCCACAAGGATAGTAAAACCTGAAATTTTTGACATTGTGGAGACTGGCCTGCAGTCCCCACAAGGGAAAAAATGATTAAAAATAGTAAATGATGTTTATCTGAAAGTGTAACAATGCAAACAGGTTTTCTGTAAGGGGTAGGTTTAGGGTACAGTAATTCAAGACATTGGGTGAAGGGTTCTGGAGCACAAACTCGTTGGGTTGAAAAGGAGAAGGGTGGTATGATTTCTGAAGACAAAGGAAACAGTGCTCTCTCTTTCTCATAAAAGGAATTAAATTGTATTTTGTTTTCTAGGTGCAGTTTGGCCGCAGGTGGACAAAGATTGCCAAACTAATCGGCACTAGGACAGTTCTACAGGTGAAGAGCTATGCTAGGCAGTACTTCAAAAATAAGGTATGACTTTAGCCCATTTCCACATTACTATATGAAAATCAAGTATGAAAGTATGAGTATGTCTATATGAAAGTTGGGAAGTAATGTTACTGTACTTAAGTAGATTTTTCTGGTATCAATACTTTACTTCACTGTTTATTTTTCTGACAACTTTTTACTGTTACTCATTACATTTTTTACACAAATATCTGTACTTTTTTTTTATTTTATTTTTTTACATTTTTAAACCAGGCTCGTTACTTTAGTTTTAATCTGTTTGGTGGCATGATCGATATTGGTGGCCTTTTTCAACCAATCAGTCTATATTTTGTCATTGTGCGGCTTTTTCAACCTATCATTGGCGTTTTCCTGGCTATCACGCACCCTAAACATAGGCTAGATTATGAAGCTAACAACGAGCAAGGCAGAAGGCAACAAGAATGGCTAACGTGGACGATGAGACAGAGGGAGTCAGTGATGGAAACATGACTGAGAACAGAGACATTCCTGATCACCCTTGGCCATATATGAGGGAGATGTTGTAGAAGATTTTTATTAATCCAAATAGGAATTAATCAAGTATAATCAAGGCGAATCTAGCCATTAATATATCCAGTTATACTTCCATTATAATCCCATATGCCTGTGTGTAAAAACAGGCCTACGTGACTAAAGTAGACAGGCCATAAGATTAGAAACATCTGGGAAACATAAGTGGGGGCCTTCTTTCTTTACCATAACAAGAACCCCTTCTCTAGGGAAATATCGAACTGTATGCACAAAGGAACCATTCTATGTATGGAAAACGCCTTAAAGTCAGAACTGTATAAAAAGAAGACAAGATGATCATTCTGGAGATGTTTTGCTGCAGAGAGCATCTCCGTTTTATTCTCATTGATGATGTAATAAAATGTATCTTCGGGCATCAAAACTCAAGACTGAGTGTGGTTCCTCAGACGAGCGGCAGACGACACCACAAATTTGAAACTGTCGGCATCGAGAAGGATTCCTGGCGAATGTGCTGTGAATTGTCAACCTAAAAAACACGGAGTGCTGGCTTTCAAGAATTCGCCGTCGCATTTGAGAAAGCACATACAGGTAAATTACATGTTTTATTGTTATCTCTTTCTTGTCATGAGCCAATTCAATGCTTTCAGTAATAATAGTCTATTTTCTATGTTACATTTTGCTATTACATTAACTATAGTGCAGCACATGTGTTTGCTAACTTTACTTAGTTAATTAGTGAACGTTAGTTAACTTACTAACTAGATATATTTGCAAGCTTAGCTAGCTCTCATTTCCATTGGAAAATAAATGTAATTTAAATAAACTTAATTTACCATCAGAAGACCATAATCTGTATCACCTCTGGGTGCGTAATGTTTATTTTTAAGGAACTGTAACGTAATTCTGGTAGTTGATTTACTTTTCTATGTCATGTGTGTCTGTCTGTTTCTTGAAGGTAGTCGTCACTTCTAGAGAAAACATGCCACTCACATGGAGAGATACATACCCAGCTCACTTCAGCTGCTCTGAAAAGATCATCAGAAGTCTCGTTGATCCAGAGCTAATCGCTGCTGCAATTCTACTCCCCAAATTCAAGACGTGCTGGACAAGTGACGGATGTGTCCTAAAACTTGGTAAGTTTTGAACAGTTTGCTTTATGCTTTACTACTGAAGATAACAGAGGACATTTTGGCATTTTTAAATAATTTTGGTAGCATATTGACCAATTGTTTTGGGCAATTCACAAAAAATCATTTTATATAACCATCTTGGCATTAAAAAAATCATTATTTGGTTTTGTATTCCATAGGTCTAGACCAGTGGTTCCCAACCCTGGTCCTGGAGGCACCCCAGCACTGCACATTTTGCATGTCTCCTTTCTCTGACACACCAATTTCAGGCCATGGAGTCTCTACTAATGAGCTGATGACCTGAATCAGGTGTGTTTGATTAAGGAGACATGCAAAACATGCAGTGTTGGGGTGCCTCCAGGACCAGGGTTGGGAACCACTGGTCTAGACTACATCAAAAGCCACCTGAAACAGCAAATGGAAGTGTATAAAGGTAATGCCTCACATTCCTCAGAAGATGAAGACGTTTTTTTCCAGCGATGAAAAAGTCCCAATGGAGGGACTCAAAGGGTTACTCCACCCCAAAATAAAAATTTTGTCATTAATCACTTATCCCCATGTCGTTCCAAAACCGTAAAAGCTTCGTTCGTCTTCGGAACACAATTTAAGATATTTTGGATGAAAACCAGGAGGCTTGTGACTGTCCCATTGACTGCCAAGTAAATAACACTGTCAAGGTCCAGAAAAATATGAAAGACATCGTCAAAATAGTCCATCTGCCATCAGTGGTTCAATCTGAATTTTATAAAGCGACGAGAATACTTTTTGTATGCAAAAAAAAATCAAAAAAATAACGACTTTATTCAACAATTCGTCACCGTAAGGGCCATTTTGGCGAGTATCCGCTGGACGTAAACTGCGTATGCTGTTCTACTTGTATGTGTCAGCCGCACCACACGGATACGCTGTTTTCGTTCAAATCAAAGCGTAAATAAATGTAGAAAACGTATCCGTTTTTGTCATTAATCACTTACCCCCATGTCGTTCTACATTTATTTACACTTTGATTTGAACGAAAACAGCGTATCCGTGTGTAGGTCATCAGTAAATGAGTGTGGCATTAAAATGGCAGTAAATCCCAAATAAAACAAAAAAGCTGTTAGTTTCGAATGTTGTGTGTAATGTAGAGAACTGTGTTTAGTTTTGCAAAAAGTTTGTTTGACAATATCAACCTGAGTTTAAAGTATGTAATGTGCTTGTAGTTTTGCAGACATGGTCTAAAGATTAGGTATACGAGTGAATGGTTTCACTGAGTGGGCCTCAAGTATCACTTTTAGTGTCTAAGCAATTTAAAAAAACTGTAATGTATGATGTGAGGTCGAGTTACCAGAGTGACACTAAAACAGGTAATGGCTACTTTTTACTTATAAGTACATGTCAGAGCCCATACATTCTTTACTTTAACTTGAGTAAAGAAAAAAAGTGTAGTCAGTACTTCTACTTTTACCAGTCATTTTAAACATGAGTATATCTGTACTTCTACTTGAGTAAAGGATGTGTGTACTTCTGCCATCTCTGATGAAAATCCACACGCTTTTGGTTCAGATGTGTGCAGTGCTTTAAAATTAATTCATATATAAGGGAATAATGATAAATATAGACATTCAAGGGGGTATTTTTAAAATCTAAATTTAAAAAATATTTCTTGGATTATGTTCATTTATTTTATTTTTTATAAATAGTATATTTTCTTTAGTCCTTAAAAAATATATTGCCACCTTTTCATTTGTTCATAATTTTTTGGGGTCATACCACTGAAAAGTTGACAACCTGAACTAATTTGACATATGATATTTATATGATATTTTTGATTGTAATGATAATATATATTTTAAGAGACTTATTGTGGGTCTACCATTATGGCCTTTCTGTCACATGACAATAAAATGACTTCCTGCATGTTGGTTATACCATTATGACTTGACTGCATTTGACAAAACTATCACTTCTTGTTTTAGTGATAAATAATAGATTACATAGTAATAGAAAAACGCTCAAACGCTGACAGAGCACCAGTAATTAACGATCAATAAGAAATAAACAGGCTATGTAAGACAAGCTTCATTTGTCAAACTCTTTTTATTTGCTCATTCCATACACATCAGATGCATACAGAGGCCATGCACGAGCTCAAACTCTTTGTCTGTCACCTTTGTTAACTGGGATCGTTCACATGTAACGATTCGGTCATCATTTACTCAAACTTTCGTCGATCCAAACCTTTGCAGAACACAAAAGAAGTCCCTACAATTTGTCAATGGAATTAAATAAGCTGAAAATATTAAGTGTTCGAGTGTCTCAATTGCTGGCAGCTGGCTAACAGTAAACAAGAAAAAAAGAGAGAAAGTAAAAACACTTTTTAAAGAACTGAAACGGCAGTATGGCAGTCAGTGTCCGTCGACATGAGGTCGTGCCATCATAAATAGCCGTCCTGTCATGTCGGGGTCATGCGTCATGTCATCTAAACCTCTGTAAGAACAAACACAGCATAGTCACAGTTATGCAAGTCCACAATCTTGAGAAACTGCTCAAAATTCTTTTGAATGATGGGTCCATTTAGGTCTTAACCTCATAACCTAAAGTTGGCATTAAAAGAAATTTGCGACCAACTTTACTACAGTATTCTATCATATTTCAGAATAATGTTGCAGCCACATTAGCCAAACTTTGCCAAAATGTATAGTTTAAACCAGGGGTGTCAAACTCAATTCCTGAAGGGCCACAGCCCTGCAGAGTTTAGCTTCAACCCTAGTTAAACACACCTGATCCAGCTAATCAGGTCCTTCAGGCTTATTTGAAAACGACATGGTTTGTGTGTTGGAGCAGGGTTGAACTAAACTCTGCAGAGCTGTGGCCCTCCAGGAACTGAGTTTGACACCTTTGATTTAAACAATGGTTCTATTGTCCGCTGTCAGTAATGGCATGAAGCAGCACTTAATGACACATGAAGTGTTCAACATTCCACACAACATTTTTTCGGTTATTTAAGTGCATCATCCGGGTATTTAAAGCACACTTTTTCTTTCTGGAATATTCAGTGTGAACACACTACTCGCATTGTTTATGCTACAAAACATCATAGAATAGTGCCTAATTACACGATTTGAGATGCACCTATGGAAGAAGCCTATTGATATTGACCATAATTGTTTTAATTGTGAATTTTTACACAATTATTTTGTACATAATTGTTGTGTTTTTGATGAAGACTAACTTTACTACAAAACTTAAACACTATTTATTTAGCCAGTTTACGGGATGACGGCTATAAAGAAACATCCCATAATTCTCTGTGGCAGCACATGAATATGATCAAATACACAACGCTCAGTTACACTCCTAATGCGCATCCTGTACTCTTCATTTTGTTGCATTAGAGCAGTGGTTCCCAACCCTGGTTCTGGAGGCACCCCAACACTGCACATTTTGCATGTCTCCTTTCTCTGACACACCAATTTCAGGCCATGGAGTCTCTACTAATGATCTGATGCCCTGAATCAGGTGTGTTTGATTAAGGAGGCATGCAAAACATGCAGTGTTGGGGTGCCTCCAGGACCAGTGTTGGGAACCACTGCGATTAGAGCAACTGAGGAAAAGTGACTAAACAGTTTCTGAAGGCTGAAAATCAGCTTTGCCATCACAAGAATAAATTACATTTTAAAACTAAGGCTGTCAGTCGATACAAATTTTTTTTTTTTTTTTTTTGATGTGTCGATTAACTAATCTAATTAATCGCAAATTACATTTGGCTGTGAAAATATCCCCAAAATGTTATTTAAAACTATTTTTGTGTTTAAAAATAAATAATTTATTTGATTCAACATAAAATTGATTACACAAACGTTTAGGCTACAACGGCCCAACATAAACTATGGAACATAAAAGAAGATAATTTGAGAAACATTTCCATTGCAACGTTCATTCAATGAAAGTCATTGGTAACCAAAACAGCTTTGTTACCAACAGTCTTCAAAACACCTTCTTTTATGTTCCACAAAATTCAGGTTTGAGTAAATGATGACGTAATTTAAAATTTTGGGGGAGAACTATCCCTTATAAAGTTTTTCCCCCTTTTTTTAAATGAAATAATACTCTAAATAAGAAACTAAAACTGCCAGCAGGTGGCGGTAAATGTCTATGAGTCATTCATTCATTAGAACGGCTGATTCATTCATAATTCAATAAACGACTCTCGAATCTTTGATTCACTCGATTCGTTCAAAACACGGATTTATTCAAAAACTAAACAATATTGTGTTTAAAATATAACAATATTAACTTCTTATTTACTGAACTGTTATAAAATCACATTTGCGCTCGTTATATTCAGGACAGAAACAGCACTTGTGTGATACTGCTCTCGCTGCTCGTGTGATATCGCTTATCATGTGAGACAAAAACTAATACAGGAGCATATTTGCCCCAATATCTAGAATTTTAGGGCATAACTGCATTTATGGAGTTGTTGTCCTGCATCATATTTGTCAACAGTCAACTGTATGAAATGTAAGATGACGTACAGGTCTGGGGGCGGGGCCAGTGCGTTAAAATATTTTAATCGCGTTATTTTTTCACAACTAATTAAGTTACCACATTAAACTGACAGCCCTATTTAAAACATGAAAATAGAACACAGTTACTTTAAATTGTTAAGCTAATATAATATTGTTTTTAGAGTATTATTGATCAAATAAGTGTAGCCTTGCTGAGCACAGGAGACTTCTTTCGTAAACGTTTGAAAAAATCTGTCAGGCTGCTGAAAGAACAAGTTTATTTCCATTTTCTGCCACTAGTGCCAGTGAAATTACACGCTGCACTTCTTAACAAAAATCATAAAAATGATTACAAATGCCACAGAATAATTTTATGACCTCAAATCAATGGTAGAAGACAGATATGATGTTAAAAGCATTGCATGCATTGTTTGAATAATTGGTTCTGTTTGACTGGCGTGACATTATGTTGTCTGACTGGTATAGAAAGACAAACAAATCCTTTCATGTAAGTAGTCCAAAAGAGACATTTCTAAGAAGGATTGTGTCTCAGGCAGTATATGAGCGGCCAGTTCAGCTGTCAATGCTACATCACGTCTCAAGTCATCGACTTATTCTGGAGCAAGTTCACACTCGACAACAAATTATCTAGATTCTGTCATGACTTTCACATTGTTTTTGGATTTTCTTTATTCTTGTACTCATAGCAGAAATAACAGAATGTTGTGGTGGATTCAAAAATATGTGAATAGTTTGTTTTACCTACTGAGCTTACTTACCCGAGTCTGTCGTAAGGTCAAAGGTCAGTAAGTTCTCTGGCGTTTGTGTGATTCCTCTTTCGGTGGGTCTGCCAGCATGACCTTCATCTTGATGCCGTTAATCACTTTACCGTGCAGCAGAGCTATGGCGTCGTGAGCAGGTTTGCGGTCTGCATATTTTATATATCCCACATTCCGGCCTGGAACCAAGTAAACCTCCATCAGGGAACCAAAACGACTGCATGGAGAAAACACACACACCACACACACACACACACACCAGAAAAGCAGGTCTGTTCGTAAACCATTTGGGCAATGACACAAATGAATGAAGTAAATGAATCAAACTTATCTTAACTCTTAAAAAAAAAAAAATCTACTGCAATTTATGAAACGAGGAAGGATTGTGATACATACATACTGTAATTTCAAATATACTACTGATCAACAGTTTGGAATATTTATAATTTTTTTTATTGTTCCTGATAAAAGTGTCTTATGCTCACCAAGGCTGCATTTATTTGATAATACAGTAAAAGCAACAATACAGTAAAATGTGAAATTATTACAATCTAAAACTTATCTATGTTAATATCTATGAAATATATATTTTAAAATGTAACTTATTCCAGTGATGCAAAGCTGAATTTTTAGCAGCTTTACTCCAGTCTTTAGTGGCACAGAAATAATTCCAAATTATTGTCAATGTCGAAAACTTAATATTTTGGTGGAAGCTGTGATATTCTACCATTCAATAGATTTATTGTAAGTTAGAGTTTAAATGTAAGATAGAGTTTTTATCATCAAACATGACAGTAAAAACATTTATAATGTTACAAAAGGTTTCCATTTCAAATAAATCTGTTCTTTTGAACTTCCTATTTTTCCAAGTAATCCTGTAAATGTATCACAATTTCCACACAAAAAAAATTGAAGCAGCACAACTGTTTTCAACATTGATAATGATAATAAATGATTCTTGAGCAGCAAATCAGCATATTATAATGATTTCTGAAGAATCATGTGACTCTGAAAACTTCGATCAGCTTTGATCACAGGAATTAATTAAATTTTTTAATGTATTATAATAGAAAACTGTTCTTTTAAATGGTTATAATACTTCACATACAGTTTTCACAATATGTTCACAACAGTTTTACTGTATTTTTTTTGAATAAATGCAGCCTTGGTGCACATAAGAGACATTAACAAGTTAACAACACTAAAAAAATTACATTGAAACATAACCAAAACAAAAAAAAATCATAATTCTGCCAAACCTTTGACCGTGTGTGTGGATGTATATATATAACTCAAGACTGTCATGTTGGAAAAACACTTAAGGAAAGTATATACATTCACTCAGACACAGTACACTACAACGGTCCAACACTATCAGAGGCAGTGTGTAAATCAATCATGAAGACAAACACACACCAGAACACGTCCTCCAGCACATCCACAGGCAGAGGTGAGGGGTTAAAGATGACAAACAGCCTCTCCTTCACCACGCTGTCAGACGCCACCAGTTTCTTCTGAGGAGGCAGAGCTACATCTGTCTGCACACGTGCTTTCTGAGGTACAGGGGGAGCTGTATAGCCCTACAGGAACACAGGACACAACAAACCCTTGTCAATAATCAGTTTGATGACTTCTGATCACCAACATTCTCCAACAACATCAAGCCAATGTAAATGGAGGACGAGCACATAGTATATCAATAACACTGCGCTCTTTAACAACAAAGATGCACGACAAACAGAAATCAACCCAAAAGGTAGCGCTGTTGTTTTAATGTGTCGCTACATTATCATGTTGCGGGAAACTGAGTCATCACTGTCCCAGAATTTAGTGGATCAAGGCCCTTGCTAGTGTCCATAATATACTGATCCTGACATAGTGAAGGAGGTGAAATGAGACACAGCTCATAATTTGATTCTTGCTATTGCTAGTCATTTGCAGGTGGTATTAGGTTGAGGGACATTCTTACTCTAGAACATATTTTACTGGACAAAAAGACCCACAAAAATAACCATATTAATAGCTAAAATATGTAAAAAATGTGTACCATGGAAGAAAAAAAGGACAGATGAGGGCAAGTAAATTATGTTAATTTTTGGGTGAACTATCACTTTGTATAATGAAAAGGATTTTTTCTATCAGTAAGCAGCGAACTGTACACCACCATTCGAAAGTTTGGGGTCGGTAAGATTTTTTAAATACTTTTGAAAGTAACCTCTTAAGCTCACTAAGACTGCATTTTTGATTAAAGAAATGCAAGCAAACTAAGTAATACTGTGAAATATTATTACAATTTAAAGTTACTGTTTTCTATATTGTAAAATTTAATTATGCCTGTGATCAAATTCTCCATTACTCCAGTCTTCAGTGTCATATGATCCTCCAGAAATCATGCTATGCTGATTTGCTGCTCAAGAAACATTTCTCATTATTATCAGTGTTGAAAACAACAGTTTTTGTGAAAATTGTGATTTGATTTAATATATCTTAAAATGTAATTAATTCCTGTGATGGCGAAAGATAGTTTTTGTAACTTTATTTATGCCTTTACTGTAACTTTTGATCAATTTGCATCCTTGCTGAATAAAAGAATTTCTTCCTTTAAAAAAAAAAAGTACTGACCAAAACTTTTGACATATATGAGTTTTCACTGATGATCATTTAACTACAACAGCATGTAGAAAAATGCGATAACTATGGCTTATAAAGGAATAGTTCACTCAACAATGAAAATTCTTCTTTGTTCCAAAACTGTACGATTTTCTGTCTTCCATGGAGCACGAAAGTAGAACAAATCTGAACAAATCACTAATTTAGAGACCTGGCAGAAATGACTAAGAAACCTTGAGAAATTTCTCGTTGTTGAACACATTACCCACCGCGCTAGTCTTCATTAGCTGTGCCCCAGAAGGGCTGTTCCACACCATAGACATCATCTGAGCGGCCACAAGCTGCATCGCCATCTTCCCCACAGGACTGAGCACAGACAACACAACACACAAAATCTGCACTTGGATACATACAGCTATTTAACATTGTTCAGCTATAACGGTTTCTAACAATATAATAGTTCAATCAATATAAAAGCATGTTTAAAATACCCCAGAAGGCACTAGTTCTTCTAGATTTTTTAAGTTTTTTGGCTATATTGCCCACAACCCCTTATGTAACAGAAGAGGCAGGTTAAGTAATGATGGATTCATCAAGATAATTATAACAAGTGAATGCTAACTGAAGATCCGTGGCATCAAAATGCTTTTTTAATGAAGCAGCATGCACTTTCCCATCACCAGAAGCACAAACATAATTTTGAGACCGAATGAGTTGAGTGTAAAGGTGACTCTACCTCGTCCTGTCCTCCCCATCGTCTATGTAAGATACCGAGAGACGGTTACCAGGCGGATACTCAAACCCATTCAGCTTCTCTTTAGCATAAACCGCAGAGCCCAGGTTATTATACCGCGCCACCACCTGACCTGTAGAGCACACACATACTGTCAAATGAAGGAGAACACTGAGCTAACATTTGAAAGTTTACTCATTTTCTCCTTTTGATCATGCCGTTAAAACGACTCCCTTTCATCGGTCATTCTGAAGTCATATGCTAGCTTTGTTTGAGGAACAAACTTAACTTCAATATAGATTTAATACATATAATTATGTTCAAAAGTTTGGGGTCAGTAAGATTTTTTTAATGCTTTTGAACGAATTCTCTTATGCTCACCAAGGCTGCATTTATTTGATCAAAAATACAGTAAAAAACAGTAGTATTGCGAAATATTATTACAATTGAAAATAACTGACTTCTATTTTAATATATTTTAAAATAGAATTTATTACCGTGATGCAAAGCTGAATTTTCAGCATCGTTACTCCAGTCTTCAGTGTCACATGATCCTTCAGAAATCATTCTAATATGCTTATACATTTTTTCAGGAGTATTTTTACAACCCACTACTTTGCGAGTAAATCACTCACATGTGTGATCAAATTTTACACCAGGCGACTAAATGTGTCATTAGCCACTGACTAATAAGTGGTTAGATTTCAGCTGCCAGGAATCGAGTTAGAAGCTAAGGGGAAACCATGTGTATTTTGGCTGCGTGTTGTGTCCTCTGACCGCATTTGAGCGTTCACGCTGGAAAACTCTGAATGAGCGTTTGACAGCAAAGAATGCACATTAATCAGGGAGTGGATCGAGTCGCTCTATAGAGGGTATGCAGTGACGTGACTGTCTCGCTGAAAACAAAGCATCCTGCTGCAGCTAGTAGAGGAAAGTGTGAAAAATGGAGTAAAACAAGAAGTGAAATATCTTCTTAAGCCTCATGTTGTGTTCCAGTCATTTTGACATGAAGACAATATCCTTTTTCTCGAAATCGCACTGGACTAAAAACTACCGACTTTGCTCACACAGGGTATATATAAAAAAATAAATAAATAAAAGGTTGTTTTTTTGTACTATTTCAATGTTCTATGAGCAAAAATGCCCAGGCTTTTGAACATTGATTGTTAATCTTTCATTATGCTTTATTATTATCACCAAATCTTGGATTCAATCTTATTGTCAACTTGTTTTCTTTCAATTAGCACAGGCTTTTGTATATATATTTTTAACTCTTTAACTGTAGACCTCATTGGTCAAGTTTATGCACCAAAATACTGCCAAAATAATCCACAAATAATGCTTTTTTCACTCAAAAACTGATCTACATAAGCTCAGATCTACGAGGGCTACGACCAATCAGTTCCAAAAAGAAACACAAAACCAAAAAAGATTCAATCCAACTGAATCCAAGATTTGGTGATACCGTATTGTCCTGAATATAAGACGATGTTTTTTTCTTGGAAATACATCTGAAAAAACGCGGTCGTAAAAACTACCGACTTTGCTCACACAGGGTATATATAAAAAAATAAAAGGTTGTTTTTTTGTACTATTTCAGGTGTTCCTGCTCAAAAATGACCAGCCTACAAAAATTGCTTGTAAATCTTTCATTATGCTATATTACCACCAAATATTGGTTTCAATGTTCTATGAGCAAAAATGCCCAGGCTTTTGAACATTGATTGTTAATCTTTCATTATGCTTTATTATTATCACCAAATCTTGGATTCAATCTTATTGTCAACTTGTTTTCTTTCAATTAGCACAGGCTTTTGTATATATATTTTTAACTCTTTAACTGTAGACCTCATTGGTCAAGTTTATGCACCAAAATACTGCCAAAATAATCCACAAAATGTGTTTTACTGAGAAAAAACAAGATTTGGTTTTTAAAAAGCCTTTTTCCAAAAGGTACATCTGGAAAAAGGGGGGTCGTCTTATAATCAGGGTCGTCTTATATTCGGGCCAATACGGTAATATAGCACTTTATTTGCAAGCCATTTTTTATATATATAAACCTATACATTGCATGTAGATGAAAAAAGTGCTGACGAGTAAAATAAAGAGATTTACTAGCTAACGTGAATTCTTTTGCCAATGGGTCAGTATAGAGGGTTGCTTAGAAAGTGCAAAAAAGCATTTATTTGTAGCAGAAATATTTTGAAAGACTGCAAAAACGTCTTTACCGTTTATCAATATAATGCATCCCCAACGAGTAAGAATATTAATTCATTTTAAACAAAACTGAGCCCAAATTTTTCAACGGTAGTATACAATTCACATGTCGTATATAATATTTTTATGGTGAATTTTATGGAATTTGGGGAAAACGACCCTTTGAAACGGTTTAGTAAAGTTGTGCATAGAGCGATAACACTGTAGAGGAGTGTGTGGTATATAACCTTTGCTGAAGCCGTATTGATCTCTCTGCATCTCACAGAAGTCCATCCCCGGGATCAGGTCAAACAGACCGCAGATCTGCTCCTGCGTGACCGCGACCCGGGACGACACCAGCAGGCACCGCGTGATGACGTCAGAGCTCCACGTGTCCCCCGAGGCGTAGCTGCTGGACTCGTGTGCTGCAGGAAACCACACCATGATCAAGCTGAACCCTCAGGCATGCAAAAACTGCACACAAAAGCATGGGTGGAAACCAAACTTGAAGTGGCTTGACACTTACCAAAGCTGTACGAGTTAGAGCCTGGATTGTTAATCTTTCATTATGCTTTATTATTATCACCAAATCTTGGATTCAATCTTATTGTCAACTTGTTTTCTTTCAATTAGCACAGGCTTTTGTATATATATTTTTAACTCTTTAACTGTAGGCCTCATTGGTCAAGTTTATGCACCAAAATACTGCCAAAATAATCCACAAATAATGCTTTTTTCACTCAAAAACTGATCTACATAAGCTCAGATCTACGAGGGCTACGACCAATCAGTTCCAAAAAGAAACACAAAACCAAAAAAGATTCAATCCAACTGAATCCAAGATTTGGTGATACCGTATTGTCCTGAATATAAGACGATGTTTTTTTCTTGGAAATACATCTGAAAAAACGCGGTCGTCTTATATTCAGGGTCTAGACTTTGACATGTCAATAATAGCATCTCACAGAAGTCCATCCCCGGGATCAGGTCAAACAGACCGCAGATCTGCTCCTGCGTGACCGCGACCCGGGACGACACCAGCAGGCACCGCGTGATGACGTCAGAGCTCCACGTGTCCCCCGAGGCGTAGCTGCTGGACTCGTGTGCTGCAGGAAACCACACCATGATCAAGCTGAACCCTCAGGCATGCAAAAACTGCACACAAAAGCATGGGTGGAAACCAAACTTGAAGTGGCTTGACACTTACCAAAGCTGTACGAGTTAGAGCCTGGATCATTACCAGAGTGCTCCGATCTGGGGTTGCTGACGTAGTCATTGTCTGCTGATGCATTTTTGGTTCTGGGCTCAGCTAAAATAGCTCTAAAAGCTGCAGAGACAGACAACTTCATACTTAATACTTATAAATACACATGAAAACAACAACAAAGTAAGGACAATGACACACTTACTCTTGTCACAGTTTTCTATGGCTTTGGCGGCTTGTGAAGGTTTGTGGAATCTCACGTAACCCAGACCTTTGCTTTCACCTGTGGTCTTATTCCTTATAATAATAGCATACTCTATATCTCCATATGCCTGTGGAAAAGACAGCAAAGAGAGACAGAACCCGTCAAAAAAAAATGTAACAGTCATAGTTCACCTAAAAATCAAATGAAAGACTATATAACAAATTAAGTTTTGCTTAACCTGTTTTTAGGACCATGCATTATTTCATGGGAAATTAATCGAACAGTCTCTCAATTGATTCTATTATTGATAATAAATGCAAAAACTGGTGCTAAAAACACATAGCTTTGCATTTTGCAAAATACAACTTCACACATCATTTACTTTTGGGGTGAAGTGCAATGTGTTTTCAGGCTGTCCCTCAGAAATATCTACAAGTTAAAAAATAAACAAATGAAATCTTCCTCAGTGAAGGATTTTGGGAAAGCTCTGAGAGCTCCACTACAGCAACATTCAAATGTTCTCTTCTAAGTGAGCTATTTTGTTTATATTACATTACATTATTTGACTGTTATTATTGCATATTTATACTAATGCATTTTCTCGATTTATTTCCTTTTAATTTTGGGGTAAAGTTTGTCGAGTTTTTATACATTCGCCTTTTAAAGGGGTCATATGATGCTTTTTTAAAGATAATTATTTTGTGTATTTGGTGTAACAGAATATGTTGACATGCTTTAATGTTCAAAAAACACATTATTTTTCAAATACTGTACATTATTGCAGGTCCTCTATGCCCCGCCTCTCTCAAACGCTTCGTTTTCTACAAAGCCCCCTCCTTTCTCTTTGGTTTTGAGACTTTAGTCTTTGCAACTTCAGGGATCTTATCTATGCACAATCAGCTTGTAACACTCCAAAGAGAAAGGAAAACTTGAAATCGCATCATATGACCCCTTTAAGATATGCTCCATCAGAAAATGCCTCAAGTGTAATACATACAAACTGTATTTACATATAGGAGCCATTTTAATAGAAGTACATTATATTATTGTTATTATTGAGGGGAAAAAACATCACATATTGGTCCGAGAAATACATTTCGTCCCCTTTATACAAAACGTATTTTCTTTTAATTTTAGGGAAACATTTTACGTTTCCATATCCGCATGCTTTTCCATCAGAAAATACCTTAAATGTGTCTTTTAAATCTTCCTCGGTGAAGGCTTTTGGGATCATGACAAAGATTCTGGTGAGCTCCTCGTCCTCCACATCTCTGTGACTGCCAGAAGACCTGGACTGAGCGATGAAGACCTAGACAAGCAAGAAACGCTGTAGTTACCTCCAGCACTGAGAACCAAGTCAGGCGTTGCGTTCAAATAAACACCTTTATCGGCTTGGTTCCTTCGGCCAGGCATCTGCCGTGCATCTCCTCCATCGCAGTGCAGGCTTGCGACGATTTGGCGAATTTCACAAACGACACTCCTTTCGACTCTTTCGTCTGCTTGTCTTTCACCACCCAAATGTCCTGAATCTCCCCGAAAGCGGTGAAATGCTCCCTGATAATCTCCTCTGTGATGGATTTACTGGTAACGAGGAACAGCCGACTGTTTGGTGGCTCGTCAAGATAAGAAGAGGCTCGGTTAGATTCGTCCATACTCACAGTAATAGGGCAAATTTATATTATTAATTATTAGGCGTTTAGCCAGCTAGCGCCTGTAGGGGAACTGACGTCTTGACAAATTGACGCATGTGGTCAAAATATCATCCTGATAGCTCTACAACAACAACTCACGCGAACAACACAGCAGCAACCGAATACACGCGCAGAAACGCGTGTCATAATAAAAGTCACAGCAGACGACGGTGGGTCTTTTAAAGGGACAGTTCACCCAAAAAATGAAAATTCTGTCATCACAGTTGGTGGTTGCCATTGACTTCCATAGTATTTTTTTTCCTACTATGGAAGTCAATGGCAACCACCAACTGTTTGATTACCAGCAATCTTCAAAATATCTTATTTTGTGTTCAACATAAGAAAGCAACTCATACGGGTTTGGAACGACATGAGGGTGAGTAAATGATGACAGAATTTTCATTTTTGGGGTGAACTATCCCTTTAAGTCACATGCCAGGGTTTGTTTTTTATTAAACATTAACAGGTTTCTTTCTGTTCATTACAACCGTCTTGGAGACGTTCCATGCATTCGAATCAAGTATATCCTTTATACATTTTATTGTAAATTTGTAAATAAATATCATTCCAGGATATCAGGACAGCTTAAAGTACAATGACAAGCATTAACCAAACTCGTACAGCACTTAAATAAATAAATAAAATTCAATATTTGACAGAAATTCTAAAAGTTTTTCTGGTGAGACCTTTTCCCATTGAAGAACTTTCAATATACTTTTGTATATATTGAATTATATATATATATATTATATATATTGAGTATACCTTTGCCTAGAGATGTTAAAAACACACTTTTTAAACTCGTATGTTTACAGCAAGTGGCCAATGGCCAATACAAACAAACAATAAATAAATAAATAAACTCACTTCATTTATTTAAATGATATAAACCTGTTTTTTTTTTTTAATCTGAAAAATCAAACACATGTAGAAAATAATGAAGACTTTACTTTAAATTATGTCGTAACATTGTAAAACAAATTTACTAAGCATATTAATAATGGCATAATAAACTCACAGAATTAAAGCTGAATGAATCTAATTTTATCTTGATTTAAGCACTTTTATTAATTAATCATATTAATAAAAAATCTGAGAACTTAAAATTGGTAATATTCATGAAAAATTGAATAATATATATATATATATATATATATATTATATATTGAGTATACCTTTGCCTAGAGATGTTAAAAACACACTTTTTAAACTCGTATGTTTACAGCAAGTGGCCAATGGCCAATACAAACAAACAATAAATAAATAAATAAACTCACTTCATTTACATTAATGATATAAACCTGTTTTTTTTTTTTAATCTGAAAAATCAAACACATGTAGAAAATAATGAAGACTTTACTTTAAATTATGTCGTAACATTGTAAAACAAATTTACTAAGCATATTAATAATGGCATAATAAACTCACAGAATTAAAGCTGAATGAATCTAATTTTATCTTGATTTAAGCACTTTTATTAATTAATCATATTAATAAAAAATCTGAGAACTTAAAATTGGTAATATTCATGAAAACACAAACTGACAACTGCACACTGTAATTGATAAGAACAACCTGTAAAGGACAGCATGGTGGTTATTACAAATTTCACTTCCTGTATTTATTTTATTTTTTTTACAGAGTTTACAGAAGTCAGAAAAATTAGTTAGGGGTGTGTCACATTTGATGGGACTCAAAAGAAGCCAGCAGCAGGTTTTTGGCTGAAGGGAGTGTTGCTGGGAGAGAGGCCAGCAGAGGGAGCTCATCCTGTGCTCTGTGTGGATCTGAACCGAACACCCCAGCGCTGAGAGCCGGGCAAATGCAGCATCCATAGGCGCCGCGGGGTGAACCAGGGTAATGCTGAGTGAGTACACACTATAAAGCCCGGCTCACACTACAGGAGCTTTAAAATCCTAACCGATTATGAAATCTGGTTGCAGCACACACATAAGGAGAATCTTTGCAGATTATCTTCCCTCAAATCTTAAACATGCACACACTACAAGATTTGAAAATCGTGGCGCATCACACACTACTAATGATCATGCCAGAGGGAGCGCCTCGCGTGATCTTCTGCAGCAGATCGTCAGCAATGTTAGCCTAGCGTCTAGCAGCTTTCTGCACTCACCCGGTACCAGTTTTCGGGGAAAGTTACTATTAAAAGTAATGCATTACAATAATGAGTTACCCCCTAAAAAAGTTACTAATTGCACTACTTAGTTACTTTTTATGGAAAGTAATGCATTACATTACTTTTGTGTTACTTTTTCTCATCTGGGCTGGGCTTTCTTGTGTGTTTTTAATATAAAAAAAGTTAAATTTTTGCCGTATGTAAAAACCCTTTCACACCAAAAGTGAAATGAATAAGCCTCAGGCTAGGAAATGTAAATTCAATTATTAACATATTTAAAGGGATCATATGATGTTGCTAAAAAGAACATTATTTTGTGTATTTGGTGTAATGAAATGTGTTTATGCGGTTTAAGGTTCAAAAAACACATTATTTTCCACATACTGTACATTATTGTTTCTCCTCTATGCCCCGCCTTTCTGAAACGCGTCGATTTTTACAAAGCTCATCAATGTGCATTTTTTCCTCCGCAAAATGCAATGCACAAAATGCACTGCACACATCTGAATGGTTGAAGTGTTCTGGAACAGTGTTGTAAATACAACTTAACCACTCATCATATTCTGAGTTTGCATTCAAGTTTTTATTAATTTTGAGGAATACTAAATTTTTGTGCAAGTGAGATGAGTAAATGCATGTTCATATATAGTCTAGAACTACAGTAACCTTTGTATTTAGGCTACACATTGCACTTACTGCAGATTTTTCTGTTAGACAATAAATGGGAAAACAAAGTATAACTGGCGCTACTTATTTGAAAAAGTAACTGTAAGTAACTGATATTTTACTGTAAATTGAAAAGTAATGCATTACTTTACAAGTTACTTGAAAAAAGTAATCTGATTACGTATATGCAGATTGTAGGAACTACTTTATCACTTGATACCGCTTTAAATACAATATTGTGTGTGTGCATGTGAGCGTGAAAAAAATTTGAGTGAAAAAAATACATTTAAAACTTTTACTATTAATTATTAATCATTTTAAAACATTTACAAATGTTGAGAACATTACTGTTTTATTCTAATTTCAAAGCTGAAAAACAGATCGATTCCAATTATTTCATTATGACTAGTTTTTAACAGTAACAAACAGAGTACAAAAACTCACAGAATGAAACACATTTGCATGGACTTACATGGACATGGAAAGTGAGCAGACGATTTCGGTGTAGAAAGGCTGCTGTTTAGCCACAAGAATGCACGAATGCAAAGCAAAAATGCAAAAGACTTTGAATTTTTAGCATATTTATGAACAGTTTAATACATATTTTGATATAATTTTACATGCAAGATTTTAATTTTTTCTGTTCATCTGTCAGACTCTGTTCCGTGTGTTGTGTGTGTTTTGCTCCTCATGTGTTTCCATGTCCTTATTTGGTCTTTCCTGTTCCTGTCCTCGTTGTGTGAATTTGTTTCCAGCTGTGTTTCATTAAAGGGGTCATATGATGCTGCTAAAAAGAACATTATTTTGTGTATTTGGTGTAATGAAATGTGTTTATGCGGTTTAAAGTAAAAAAAAACACATTATTTTCCACATACTGTACATTATTGTTTCTCCTCTATGCCCCGCCTTCTGAAACGCGTCGATTTTTACAAAACTAATCGGTCTGAAAAGCGAGGTGTGCTCTGATTAGCCAGCTATCCAGTGCGTTGTGATTGACCGAATACCTCAAGAAGTTCAGGTAATTGCATTTAATGTGTATTTATCTATCTATAATATATATATATATATATATACAGTATATATTTTTATATTTTTATTTACCATGCTGTCATGCTGTCATACTTAACATATTTGATAGGAAATGAACAGCGAGACAATAATGTTCTGAAAGTGCTATAATTGTTTGTGTGATCACTTTGCTTATAGAAGGTTGTGACAGACACAAATCATCACTGCTGCATAGTTATTTTTCCAGTTGCCAAATATGTTAATGTAGTTAATGTAGTGATTACTTACATTTCTGGCGCTATGGCATTTCTGCGCTGTGTCAGAGATGTTAGCATGTCTCTAAAAGATCGGTCACAAACATGATCCCTGCACGATCTAATGTGTAGCGTCTTATTAACTCACTGTCATGCATTGTGTGCAACACATTTCTTCTCCCTCTCCAAGTTTCATCCATTTTCTCCACTGCTAAAGAAACACTTAAAGGAACAGTTCACCCAAAAATGAAAATTCTGTCATCATTTACTCACCCTCATGTCGTTCCAAACCTGTACTAGTATTTTTTTTTCCTACTATGGAAGTCAATGGCAACCACCAACTGTTTGATTACCAGCAATCTAAGCCTCTTATAAGTCCTTGTCTGTACTCCTAACAATTTTGGACCTAAGGCCTCTTTTAAGGGTTCAGATGCTTTCTGAATTACTTTTTTCTTTACTAGGATCTTTTCTTTAATTTTAAGAGGAAACACCCACATTTCTAAGAATTTTCTTAGAATTTTGTTACTAGGAGCAACTCTTTGCACTAAGATTTTTCTTGAATACGGACCCAGATGTGTTTTATTTTCATGGCAGAATAACTGTAATCGTGGTGCAAGGTCAGCTAAAGTTCGTTTATTGAGAGTTATGTGACTTGGATTTCTGCACTGCAGTATTGTATGTTTGTTCAGTGACTGGCCCAAAACAAATATTGAATGCACACAGTAAAAGCCTCTCTTTTAAGGTGATACATCAATGAATCATTATGATACCTACCTTTCCAATACTTATTTGGAAATAATAATATTTGACAAATATATCCCTATATCAAGAACAAAACAGTAAGATATATTTTCAGCGTAATTACTCCAGTCTTCGGTGTCACATGATCCTTCGGAAATCATTCTAATATGCTGATTTGCTGCTCAAGAAACATTTCTTATCACAGCTGAATATGGCTGTGCTGCTTAAAGGCAGGGTATGTGATTTTTCAAAAACACTTTAGAAAACTGATTCGGGCCGAATAACAAAACAAACTTGTAGCCAATCAGCAATAAGGGGCGTGTCTACTCGTGATGTGGAGGAGAGAGCTTTCAGTGCATGGGACGGACATTAGCCGAGC
>NW_015654097.1:93628-95447 GCF_001515625.1 Sinocyclocheilus rhinocerous
AATATTGGTTTTGCTTTGTTTCACAGAACTAATCGTTGCCTGGGTTGCTACGTATATGTGGGGCGGAGCTATCAAAATAGGGGCGAGACCCTTTTGGGGTAGGGGCGTGTTTGTTTTGGTGATTTCAAATATCAACATTGGCTACCAGAAATCACTTACTCTGCCTTTAATAAATGTGGAAATCATAATCCTGTGTCTTCTTCGGGATTCCTTAATCAACAGACAGTTGGAAGAACAGTATTTATTTGTGTAACATTAAAAAAAAAAAGTAGCAATTTACTTAAATAAATGAAACCATAGCTATCCCAAAATTTTGAACAATGGTGTATATTCAATAAGCATATCTGCAGTGTACCTTAGTCTTAGGGCAGTGTGTGTGTGTGTGTGTGTGTGTGTGTGTGTGTGTGTGTTTGTGATACAATTAAAAAGGTTGTTATAGTTTTTTTTTTTTTTTCATTTTAGGCTATTTATATTAGGTAGTTAAATTAGACCTATTTAATTTTCTTTGCTTAACTTATTAATTTTTATAACTTTTTGTGACTATTTTTTATAATTATATCTGTGGCAAGATATTCAGATTGGTACTACACATACAGTACTTCTTAAACAACTGAAACATTTTATTTAGGTCGAAAGGTCAGTTCCATGACACACACTTCCCATGGTTCACTGGTTGAGCACTGTGGGCTTTTTTGTGTTTGTGTTGGACACTTTCTGTTGTGACTTATTTGTACAGTTCAGTACACTGTTTTTCCTGGGTTGTCCTCAAGATGAACTATGAAACTGAAGCCCTACAGATGGTTCAATTGCCCTACATAACTGGTTTATGATCACACATACTCTATCCACTTTTTCTCTGGCAAGCAAGAATAGAGAACAACTCTGGAGCTGCAACACAGCAGTTAGAAACACTGGCAAATAAAATAGTTCAGAGCACAACAGTCACTGTCATTCTTTTGGAGGTCACCAATCAAACCATTTTTTGTACTTTTTCATCAAGACAAGTCAGGTTTATTTATATAGAGCAAAATGCGCAGTGATGGGGTTTTACGTAGGCATGGAAAAAAGACAACGATAAACAGAAATGTAAAAGTCTTAAAATCACTGAAAAGAAAAAGACAAAGTTTAATTTAAAATCAATACAAAGGAAAGGAAACTTACAGAATGAAATAATGCAGTGCATATTGGTTAAGCATATTTGTGATGTATTTAGGTCCAGACAAATAATCAGAAAACATATAATTTACTCTTGACTTTGATTCATGAACTTCACAGTAATCAATCAAACAGTACATGACTAAAACATTACACTCGCATGAGCCCCTCCAGTAACTGTGATTGGAACTGAACATGCAGTGCTGAAATAGATTGCATTTTCCAGATTTCTTAAAGGGGTCATATGATGTTGCTAAAAAGAATATTATTTTGTGTATTTGGTGTAATGAAATGTGTTTATGCGGTTTAAAGTTAAAAAAACACATTATTTTCCACATACACTCTTAAAAATAAAGGTGCTTCAAAAGGTTCTTCAAGCGATGCCATAGAAGAACCATTTTTGGTTCCACAAAGAGCCATTCAGTCAAAGGTTCTTTAAAGAACCATCTCTTTCTTACCTTTTTATAATCTGAAGAACCTTCTTTCGCCACGAAGAACCTTTTGTGAAACAGAAAGGTTCTTCAGATGTTAAAGGTTCTTTATGGAACCATTTAGACAAAAAGGTTCTTCTATGGCATCGTGAAGCACCTTTATTTTTAAGAGTGAACTTCGCGCTGTGGATCGCCGGATCGGCTTTCACCGTGGACGAAGCGGAGTCCAGCCC
>NW_015654097.1:96723-127417 GCF_001515625.1 Sinocyclocheilus rhinocerous
TTGGTGATTTCAAATATCAACATTGGCTACCAGAAATCACTTACTCTGCCTTTAATAAATGTGGAAATCATAATCCTGTGTCTTCTTCGGGATTCCTTAATCAACAGACAGTTGGAAGAACAGTATTTATTTGTGTAACATTAAAAAAAAAAAGTAGCAATTTACTTAAATAAATGAAACCATAGCTATCCCAAAATTTTGAACAATGGTGTATATTCAATAAGCATATCTGCAGTGTACCTTAGTCTTAGGGCAGTGTGTGTGTGTGTGTGTGTGTGTGTGTGTGTGTGTTTGTGATACAATTAAAAAGGTTGTTATAGTTTTTTTTTTTTTTTCATTTTAGGCTATTTATATTAGGTAGTTAAATTAGACCTATTTAATTTTCTTTGCTTAACTTATTAATTTTTATAACTTTTTGTGACTATTTTTTATAATTATATCTGTGGCAAGATATTCAGATTGGTACTACACATACAGTACTTCTTAAACAACTGAAACATTTTATTTAGGTCGAAAGGTCAGTTCCATGACACACACTTCCCATGGTTCACTGGTTGAGCACTGTGGGCTTTTTTGTGTTTGTGTTGGACACTTTCTGTTGTGACTTATTTGTACAGTTCAGTACACTGTTTTTCCTGGGTTGTCCTCAAGATGAACTATGAAACTGAAGCCCTACAGATGGTTCAATTGCCCTACATAACTGGTTTATGATCACACATACTCTATCCACTTTTTCTCTGGCAAGCAAGAATAGAGAACAACTCTGGAGCTGCAACACAGCAGTTAGAAACACTGGCAAATAAAATAGTTCAGAGCACAACAGTCACTGTCATTCTTTTGGAGGTCACCAATCAAACCATTTTTTGTACTTTTTCATCAAGACAAGTCAGGTTTATTTATATAGAGCAAAATGCGCAGTGATGGGGTTTTACGTAGGCATGGAAAAAAGACAACGATAAACAGAAATGTAAAAGTCTTAAAATCACTGAAAAGAAAAAGACAAAGTTTAATTTAAAATCAATACAAAGGAAAGGAAACTTACAGAATGAAATAATGCAGTGCATATTGGTTAAGCATATTTGTGATGTATTTAGGTCCAGACAAATAATCAGAAAACATATAATTTACTCTTGACTTTGATTCATGAACTTCACAGTAATCAATCAAACAGTACATGACTAAAACATTACACTCGCATGAGCCCCTCCAGTAACTGTGATTGGAACTGAACATGCAGTGCTGAAATAGATTGCATTTTCCAGATTTCTTAAAGGGGTCATATGATGTTGCTAAAAAGAATATTATTTTGTGTATTTGGTGTAATGAAATGTGTTTATGCGGTTTAAAGTTAAAAAAACACATTATTTTCCACATACACTCTTAAAAATAAAGGTGCTTCAAAAGGTTCTTCAAGCGATGCCATAGAAGAACCATTTTTGGTTCCACAAAGAGCCATTCAGTCAAAGGTTCTTTAAAGAACCATCTCTTTCTTACCTTTTTATAATCTGAAGAACCTTCTTTCGCCACGAAGAACCTTTTGTGAAACAGAAAGGTTCTTCAGATGTTAAAGGTTCTTTATGGAACCATTTAGACAAAAAGGTTCTTCTATGGCATCGTGAAGCACCTTTATTTTTAAGAGTGAACTTCGCGCTGTGGATCGCCGGATCGGCTTTCACCGTGGACGAAGCGGAGTCCAGCCCTCTATGCCCTGCCTTTCTGAAACGCGTCGATTTTTACAAAGCTCATCGGTCTGAAAAGCGAGGTGTGCTGTGATTGGCCAGCTATCCAGTGCGTTGTGATTGGCCGAATACCTCAAGTGTGAGACGGAAATGTTACGCCCCTCACCATACTGTTGATGCCGTGTCCGGCCGGAGCGACGAGACATAAACATTAAAACCCATTACAAACGAGGCATTTGTTGCATCCAGTGGGGACATAATTACGGATTATAATGACTTATACTGTCTTTTTACGCGTTACGTTGCGTATCGCGCCGTGTAATCATAAAACCATGTCTGCATTTGTGATTGGAGAAATTACGAACAACAAGTGCTACTCTACACTGCTCAAAACTCGCGTTTGAATCGTCAGTGGCAAATCCTTTAAATATGAAAATGTACTTACAGTCTGGCATTGTAGTCTACTCTTCCAGGATCAGGAAACAGTCCTCCATGTGCTGCACACATCTGAATATTTGGGTTGAAGTGTTCTGGAACAGTGTTGTAAATACCACTGATTTGTAGTCGTGTCCTCTTTTGGAAGACCAAACAAAGTAGTTTTGCTTTCACACCGAATCACACAGCGTCTTCACGACATGGCGGCTGCAACAAATACTACAGCGAGAATAAAAGTTACGCCTTTTTTCTTTGCGTGACGATGTGGGAAGAGTTGCATAACGCCGCCCAAATGGTGACGTAGACATGTGGGGGCGTGTTAGAACGAGCCGTTTTAGGAGGGCGTGGCTGACTCTTAACTTTTATAAAGAATATCTCTTTGGATTTGAGACTTTAGTCTTTGCAACTTTACAGATCTTCTTTATGCACCAAGAGCTTGTAACACTCCAAAGAGAAAGGAAAAATTGAAATCGCATCATATGACCCCTTTAAATAAAAATGTAATGAATTACAGTACAGCTGTGTCCACAGAGCACCTGTGTATGTGCATAACTTATATCTCCAGCAGGTTTGTGTACAGCAATTATAGAAAAGCGATTGCTCAATAAATCAGCAATTATAGAAATGTGGATCGCCGTTATGAATCAAATTGATCTAGTTTTGGATGCTCGTTTGCAGTGTAGACACGGTATAAACTGTTTTACTGAAGCACTACAGAACTTTCCACCAATAAGCTCAACAAGTCATTTATGCAGACTCGAAGAGGCTTGCATCTCAGGTCCTGTTTATCCATGGTATTAATCAGAAATTTCCTATTTACCAGTCCCGTTCTGTGCTTTGTGCTTTGCTGTCAGAAAGAACAGAAATCATGGTGGGCGGTCCATTCATGAGTTCATTCTTGTCTATTTCTTTGGGAAATCTCATTAAAGCCTAGATACTTAGTCAATATCCAACAGGTTTTGAATAAGATGTAGCATCTCATTCATTGGTAACATTCTAATCTGGTGACCTAGATATTCAGCTTGCAAACTAATCTGAAATTCCAGTCAAATAAATTTCTACAGCTCATCTACAAGTCAAGCATGCAAAAAAACAGATTCTGGTAATCGCTGTCAGTTGTGACCATAACAACACCAACCAGGACAGCTGGGAACATGAGCGTAGCTTCTGCTTTTCTACCCACGTCACAACAGCCTGATCGTGCAGGTTCACATTTGCAGCACAAATATGACCCTGGACCACAAAACCAGTCATGAGGGTCAATTTTTTTAATTGAAAACTGAAAGCTGAATAAATAAGCTTTCCATTGATGTATGGTTTGTTAGGATCGGACAATATTTGGCTGAGATACAACTATTTGAAAATCTAATCTAAGGGTGCAAAAAAATCAAAATATTGAGAAAATCACCTTTAAAGTTGTCCAAATGAAGTTCTTAGCAATGCATATTACTAATCAAAAATTAAGCTTTGATGTATTTACTGTAGGAAATGTATGAAATATCTTCATGGAACATGATCTTTACTTAATGTCCTAATGATTTTATATATATATATATATATTGCAAGAATTAAATACATTTTACACACACACACACACATTATTTCAATCCAATTTTTCTGTATTACATGACATATACAGTATATACTCATATGTATGAGTTCGAAATTGAGATTTATACACCATCTGAAAGCTGAATAAATAAACTTTCCATTATTTGAGAATATTTGGCCGAGATACAACTATCTGAAAATCTGGAATCTGAGGGTGTCAAAAAATCAAAATATTGAGAAAATCACCTTTAAAGTTGTCCAAATAAAGTTCTTAACAATGCATATTACTAATCAAAAATGAAGGTTTGATATATTTACGGTAGGAAATGTACAAAATATCTTCATGGAACATGATCTTTACTTAATATCCTAATGATTTTTGGCATAAAAGAAAAATTGATAAATTTGACCCATTCAATGTATTGTTAGCTATTGCTACAAATATACCCCAGCGACTTAAGACTGGTTTTGGTCACAAATATGCAGAACAACTTGTAATTTTGTAATTTCAAGTCTGAGTCTTCCAACCAGGGTGACTAAACCTCTGCAGATGATCCAGAATATGGCAGAATGTCTGGTTTTTCTTTTGTAAGTCACTTTGGATAAAAACTTTGCTAAATGGATGAATATAAAAGTAAACTTCCCCAGCACTGCTCGGCACCTCAGTCTGACTGTGACTGACATTTACCATGAGTTTACATATGATGATGCCTAATTAAAAGTGTTTACTTTTACTGTACTTTTACTTGAGTGTGGAACATGAGGCATTTTTCCACCACTGCTCAAATATGTAGGCCAGAGAAATCCACAGGACGGCACAGCTGAAGACCAAACCAAGAAGAAGCCAACAGTCATCAGTGGATCCTGCAAAACATAGAACAAGAGTGGAGAGCAGTCAGCTTACATCTTCTATGATAACAAGCAAAAAGCCAGTTCAATTCATTTGAAAAATCATTCTAATTCTATGAAAATAGTGAAGATCACATCACATCACAACTGTAATAATAATGACACAGAGGAGCAGTATCATTGGAATCAGAATGACTTTTTCCAGCTGATGAACGATGAAAACAGCCAATCCGAAATCCACACGACTTAAAAAAGCATGAGCATTTAAAGCAGCAGATGAAATAACTGTAGCACGCACTTATAATAAACAGAAAGTTATTGTGTTTTGGTGTGGATGCTAATATCATTATCGTTATTTTTATAGCTATTATTCTCTGTCTGAGCAGGCTTTAATCCTCACATTTTACATTTACTTTAGATGGCTTCCCATCTACAGGATTGTACAGATTTTCTGTAATGCATCAAAACCTGAAATACATTTGTTGTTGTTGATGCTAATTATGCAGTGTTTTAAAAACAAGAAGTAGCTTCAAAAAAAAAAAAAAAAAAAAAAAGCAGCAGCTAAAGAAACACCTATTTTAGAAACATTTACCACTATAAACTGCATAAAAACTATTGAAAATAATTTTCAAATATAAAGATTATTAAGCGACTCACCAGTGTTATTCACATAGAGGAAACCGGAAGCACTTCCATACAGGTTTGATGCCGTACAGATGTATACACCATTAAAATCAGAGGAAGATTTTGGGATGAAAAGCTTGTTTCCTTCAGAACGAGGAGTACTTCCATTCACTCTGTTAATAAAGACACATTAGGGAGACTAGTGAATCCGACATGTGATATATACATGAACATATGTGACCCTGGAGCACAAAAGCAGTCTTAAGTCACTGGGGTATATTTGTAGCAATACCCTACAATACACTGTATGGGTCAAAATTATAATTTTTTCTTTTATGCCAAAAATCATTAGGATTTTAAGTTAAGATCATGTTCCATGAAGATATTTTATGAAGATTTCCTACCGTAAATATACTAAAACTTCATTTTTGATTAGTAAGATGCATTGCTAAGGACTTCATTTGGACAACTTTAAAGGCAATTTTCTCAATATTTTGATTTAAAAATATTCAAATAGTGTCCTATCCTAACAAACCATACATCAATGAAAAGCTTATTTATTCAGCTTTAAAAAATTAAAAATAAAATTAAAAAAACTGGACCCTTATGACTGGTTTTGTGGTCTAGGGTCACATATACTGTACATGTGATAATGTAAAACAGTAAAAGCAAAACACAAACTTGAAAATGTTAGACAGCATAACATAACACATAACAACGATGAATAATGATGATAATTAATTAGTCATCATATTTTATACTTATATTATGTGTCCGATTCCACACTTCTTGTTTTCTGAATCCAAATGTTCCCAAGTCTTGAGTACTAGAACATTCCCAAATATTATACTTACACATATTGTTTTCCATCATCCAAACTAAGTAAAAAAACAAATGATATTTATAGCAACAAAACAGCTATGCCTAAAAATGAACAAGCAACTCTGCCATACAACTCTAAATGTGTCTGAAGTGTGTAGGAATTAAAGTACTAAAAAGCACATGATTTCATTACTTGATCCAGATGTAGCTGGTTGGTGTTGGGTTACAATTCACTGAACAAAGATATTCTTGAGTCTGTGTTGGATCATCAGGAGATATCACCACCAATTCTGGGGGATCTAAGAGTTGCAAAATATAATAATAATAATTTAATGCTTTAATTATAATAATATATGACTTACCATAAACATAGTTCATGTAGTTGTGAATCTAGGGATGCTTCATTTACAGGAGGGAATCTGTGCCGATCACGTTTCACATCTGGCCGGTTATAAGCATTATGTAGGCCAGGAAAAGTTTAACTTTCTTCTTCTAGAGGAATGACAATTTCCTTGCATTCCAGCTCCACCAACCAACAGATTCCAGATACAGAGGCCCACCACAACTTACAGTCACAGTAAATCTGTTAATAGTCACTCAGCCTTTACCAGTGGCCGTTGTATTCTTTTTGCACTAAGCTAGTTTATGACTTGTTTGACAGTGTTTACATATACAGTGTAAATGCATATGTTACTTACAGTGGACATTTATTATGTAGTCAAGTTCTAGCTCCTTTGTCAGTGTGCTGTGTTTTACCACACACTGGATCTTCTTCTGGTTTAAATCTTTAGATGGTGCACCAAGTATGTGGGACACAGCCGTGACGCTTCCATCTGTCTGCTCTGTGTAGCTGGTTTCTGTCCTCAGTGAGTCATTCAGAGCTCCTAATCTCCAAAACACCTCTGCTGCAGGCCGGCCATTGGAAGCGACACATGATGCCAAAATAATGTTGAAAGGACCTGAAACATGTGTCTTCCCTGTAACATTTCCCACCGGAGGAACTACATTTGACAAAAAAAAAACGACAATAAATGAATTATGTCAACAACGTGAACATGACGAAATAGTTCAGCTTTGGTTTGGATTATTACTAAAAGTAGATTTTTAAAGTTCTGCCCAATAGCTAATAATTTTTTTTCATGCTATGGTTAATTATTGATAAATTGCAGTATATAAAAATGAAATACTTAAAGGGGTCATATGATGCGATTTTAATTTTTCCTTTCTCTTTGGAGTGTTACAAGCTCTTGAAATACATTGACTGTTGGGAAAAAAAATAGACAATAATTATGTTATTGTGCATACAAGCACTACCATTTAACTTTTACAAGTTTTGCTTTAAACACACCATGTCTGTAAGAGGAAATGTAATGATGAATCATTTAAAAGGGAAAATTCTGTCCATTATGTGCTGTTAAATTCTGATGCTTGAGACAATGTCTTCTGTGTTCAGCAAAAGAAAGTTAGTTGCACAGAGTTGGAACAACATGGGAGGGTAAATGACAGATTTTTAGGTGAATCCTTTAAGCTTTTAAATTTAGAGTTTAAGCAGCTTTAAATCAGAGAATAACATTCACAGTCTTACCAAGTACGGTGACATTGATGTTTGTCTGATTTTTTCCACTAGGAAATATGAAGATACAAGTATAGATCCCATCATCCATCAGTGTCATTCCCAGCAGCTGAACCGATCCATTCTTCTCTTTAATATTCCCAATAAATTTGACCTTGTCCAGTAAATCGTTTTTGTGTTCAGTTTTACCATCTTTGTCAATGATTAAGAAGGTTTCCTGTTTAGGGTTTTCTCTTGTCTGTTTCTGCCAGACAATATGAGTTAAATTCTCCTCTGTCTCAGTCAGATGACAAGACAAAGTGATATTTCCTCCTTTTTTGACTGATGCATCATGACCAATAATCTTAACACCTGCAAAATACGTATTTTACGTTTACGGAGTGAGTAAACATATAAATATCTTCTGGAAAATAAGTGAGCTGTGCTCACAAATCAAAACTGAATCGAGGCTGATTTGTGTTTTGTTAAGTTTTTAGCATGACAACACAAATGACCAAAATACTGAAAAGATGATATTATGTTATCACTCAGTAACATAACTTAAAAATCACTAAACCCCAAAATCCTAAACTCATATGTCCAATACATATAAGTTAACATATAGTAAATAAAGAAAGAAAAAGCAACTTACCTGTTATGCTGTTGCATTCGAGATAAATCAAAAACAGACTGAAAAATAAGTCAAAAACATTTCTTCTCCAAAGCAGATGCATGTTGTCCAAAGCTGTTAAAAACCACTTCTACTGAACTACTCTCACGTCTCTCGCTCTAGTCTGTGTGCTCAGTGTGATCCAGCTGTTGCTGACTGTCCTCACATTAGAAAAAGACTGAAAAATCTGTGGACCGTTGGATGAGCAGGAGGGAAGGGGAGAGTAGGAGGTGCGAGGACCAAGAACAAAACCCCCACACATAATTGTGTGTGAGCTCACAAGGAAATGAGTGGAGCCAACAAAGGCTGCTGTTTTTCTTGGTTTGGTTTTGTTCTTTTTCTTTGTCACTGTTTTGTTTAGTATTGCGGTTTTGAATTTAACTGTTCATTTAACTTGACTATCTGTTTAATTTATCTTAAAGACTTAGTTCACTCAAAAATGAAATTCTGTCATTAATTACCGTTCTAAACCCGTAAGACCTCCGTTCATCTTCAGAACACAAATTAAGATATTTTTGATGAAATCTGAGAGCTCTCTGACCCTCCACTGACAGCAAGGATATTATCACGATCAATGCACAGAAACGTAGCAAGGACATCGGTAAAATAGTCCATGTGACATCAGGGGTTTAACCGTAATTTTACAAAGCTACGAGAATACTTTTTGTGTGCAAAGAAAACAATAATAACATAATTTATTCAACAATACTTGTCCCCGAGTTACCGTCTTCCGCCGTTGTTGTTTACATTCAGTAGAAATCGCGTGCATGCTGAATGTAAACAATGAAACGAAAATGAATAAAATGCAGTATTATGCATGCCAGGCTAGTAGTTGGCAGTGTCACATTGTAAAGAAACACTATGCGCCTGCACACATATGCATTCCTATGGACCGAACACCTATTACAGATGCGCACAACGTCACTGTTTTTACAAATTCACGTTACACTGAGACGATTCCAAACACCCCAGTATATATGTGAAAAAAAGGAAAGTAAGAAAGATAAAAGAAAACAGTTAACTTCTGACTAAGTTTCTTTAGTCATGTACCTTATTTACTGTAATTGTGACCTTTGTAGCTCAGAATGTAGTTCATGAAATGTCTCGATAGTCTTGAGGTCGAAGATTGGGAAGTCTTGTTTCTCTGACTGAACTTCCTGTTATTCTGTTTGCTGGGGGTTGGTACAGTGTCCTTGTATCACCTTGAAGTGAATTTCTGAAATCTACGAAAACACCAAAACAAGAGAGTGTAAATCAGATTCTGCTCTTTTTGAAAAACAAGTTGATTTAAACTTGCTGGAATGATTTTGACGCCCTTTGGCTGGTGACTGCAGTTTAGTGTAAGCTAATCATCTTAGCCTGCACCCACCATATCTTCATCACAGGATTGGGCCCCCCAAGTCACTGAAAGACAAGGTTCTTCCCCATGACTCCATCACCCGGTCTCATTTGCAGTGATGAATATGTTTCTATCTTGTCTTGCCTTCATTTTACAGCTGAAAGGATAACTAATTAAACTATTTTCTAGGCCTGAATTTCAAACAGTTTATCTTGGCACAGTGCTATGGGTGTTCCACCCCTGGAGGAGGTTTTCTTGCATCCTTAAAATTGAACTGAAAAGAAAAAGAAGAAAAACCCTCTGACAATAATTTGCATATTTGCCTCAGGTCGATGACTAATAATGACATAGACTGATCTTCAGCCCAGTTTTTATTAGCCGATATTATGCACTGAAAAGAAATGGAAGAGCAACTACCATGTAATGCTGCCTTCACATGCTATCAGAATTCTTGTAAATATGGACATGAACGGTCTCTCAAGTCATATTTACAGCTGGGAAACTCTGAGATAATTCTGATACCTGACTTTCCGAGTTGGGCGGGCCATAAATTTTATACATGGCAGAGGAAACACATGGCTGTAGTACCGTGAAGTTTTATTCATTTTTCTCATAATTGTCTACATTGCTTTCTCCTGTCATTACAGTCATGCATATTTACGTATATAAATAATCATTTGATGCATATTGTATGTATTGAACACAGCAAAAATAGCATTTATTTGACTGAAATGTAGGAATCGTCACAAACATGTGGAAAATAGGATGTTTATGATAGCACGAGAAGGCAGCATGAGTCCTGTCTTTCCATATTTTGCAATTCTGATTTCGAAGTATGTTTTATCTCTTTATTTGCCATATAGACAGCAGTGTCTTTTGAATGTGAAAATATTTTCAACTGTAACCAATACCATTTAGAAAGAGTCATAAAATGACATTGCAATTCACAAGTTCTGCAGGTTTTTCCCAACTAAATAGAATGGGATTGCCAAATTATGTTTGACAATTTCTAAAAACCCTTCTACAATATCGCTTAAACATTAACATGCAAAAAAGGGAAGGCAAGGTTCAGAATCTACTAATTAATCCACAGACTTTGCATTTTGGCTATATCTGTGATTGAGGTGTTTTAACATGCAAATGACATGCCTGAGCAGCAAAGATTTCTGCCGTTTATGCGACTCGCTTATGCCTGGTCTGCAAGGGTTCTTCCTTCAGTCTCACCTGCATTGTGAGAAAACCTTTCTGCTGCCAGCCTGCTCTGAAGCCATGAACAACACCAAAGGCATAATGGAAGTCAGTTTAGATGTTGGCTGTTTTGTAGTACGCCAACTCACATTTTAGAACAACCAGATCAACCTGAAACTAAGTCTGAAGTTACTGCTCAACCTACTTTGCATTCCCCATTGTCCTCAAAAGTTGAACAGTGTAGAAAATCTAATTAAAATTTAGAGTGTCAAATGGTCTTATTTTACCATTACAAATCTCCATTATCTCTGCACCATCTTGACGGTCTGGAATTAGTTCAGATATGATCAACTAGACTGAATAGTATAGCTTTCCCAAAAATGGTGTTTGGCAATTCTAGTATCATAAACCACTTTAAAGCATGACATGTCCTGCTGCTCAAATAACAAAAATGCAGCCAGTGGTGAATTTCAAACAATATAAAGACCCACTTTGCAAAGTCAAATAGACTGTGTGACCTGTTCATAAACAAGTCTCCTTGAGTCATGGTTGGATGGTATAAATAACACCCCATAATCAATAGTTTATTCTGAATTCTTCTGTTCTTGGCCTAACATCTCAAAAATACCTCAAAGACAAATCCAGCCTCAGGAATCCAGCCATGGAGTCCTTAGCTTTTAACAAACTGTAGAAAACTGATCAAAGCTGCATTTCTCTGCACTCTGCATAGCTTTTAATCCGACTGTAGTTACATCCTCACAGCAGCTAGATGTTACTGTATTCCCTCTACTAATGTTGAAACAAAATCTTTCAAAATGTTTTTTTGCGGAGACTGGTGATAAAATAAGAGTTACATTGTTAAACTGCCTCCTTTCTTAAAATAACAAATATCCCAGGCCTGGTCCTCTCTCTTCCTCCACTGTCCCCTCTCCTCATTATATACTTCCGGAGCTCCTCCATGGGATTTGAGATTTGCAGTTGTTTCTCATTAACATTCATTCCTCTGGCCTCGCTCCATTCCCACAGCTCCCGCCTCCACCCTGCTTACCACATTATCTCACTGCCCCTCGCAGGCCAAGAGAAAGGAGAAGGAAGTAAGAGAAGCGACTAGGAGAGAAACATAGAGGAGAGTGAGAGGAAAGAGGAGAAAAAAATGATCCGGCTCCCAGAATGCTCTGTCATCCAGTCCACCACCAGTTGGGAGAACTCCTTCACGATGTCTGGCAGCGTCACTAGATGCTCCACACATCCCACACTGTACAATCTAATTAACTGACCTTACATAAAAAAGCATGCAAGCCTTAAAAAACGTTGGCGTTAATGCTTCTCATTTACTTTGAATGGGGGACGTCATGTGTTGCTGAACTGAATTGTGGATCTTGTTGTGTCGCGCCAGTGGTGTTGCTTGTGGCAGAAGTTAAAAGATTTTCAACTTTTCAAGCGCCAGCGCAGGCATCAGCCAATCAGATTGTCTTATGCAAAAAACCCTAGTGTAGATGCTAGCCAATCACATTCATGCAACACCGGAAAAGTAATATGATTGGCTGTTGTCACTATGACGGTCGCACCAAGCTGTTATATTATCTGACCCAGTAGCCATGCTACTAACGGTACCATATTTACATGGACTTGAAAACAGATCACACTCACACTGCCTAGTTGTAGTTCAGTGAGGAAAAACACTTGCAGAGGGAGTTTTCAACCCAAGTCTGTCGTCCGAGTTGCCTGGAGGCAGTCCATCCTCCTGACTGTGCCAGAAACAATTCCAATGTTATTCTTCCATGTAGATAATAGTTCCTCTGTTATTTTCATCTGGTATCAGCAAGTCTTGTCCAGTTAACAAAACTGCTTCTTGCAAAAATGAGTCGTGTTAAGGTTTCAGAATGATGAATATGAAGATGTTTAGAAACATACAGTAGCGCAAAATGCTGCTGTAAATTGGGGAACAATCTCTCCCTGCCCATACAGAAATGTAATATATGTACATGTAAGTCCCTATATCAGTGATGCCATATATGTTTTCATATATTATTAGCACATATATACATCCTCACAATATATGTAGATTTAGGTTTATACAATATATGAAATACCCATATTCAAATTATTATATATACATATATTAAAATTATTTATATAATGACTTTTTATATGGTCCTGTATGTTAAGACCATACAATATATGTCTAATTTATAAGCCAAGTCTATTTCAAAAACATATATGCAAATATTCGGTATGCTTATATAGGATTTGATATAAGTTTATATCATATATGAAATACCCATAGTAAAATTAGTATATTAAAAATATGTATATGTAATGCCACATATGTAAACAATAGGCCCTATATATCTAATTTATATATGCAAGTTTATTTAAACAACATATATGAAATATTATTCTTATACAGAATTTTATATGGATTTATATATTTTTATACCACATATGAAATACACTCAACTTTTAAAAAAATGCAGTTTGTACATAAGGCAGTTTTTAAATGAACTAAATGATACAATTTCTATTTGTTGTTGAAATATATTCATTTACACAGTGGCTGTCATAACTTGTTTCATAACATATTTATTTAAACATACATTAAATAATTAAGACATCACTAACAGGTAACGTAAAATATAATGAGTATCTAATATTTCGCAAAATGCTCTTCTCTAGACTTTCTTTCCTCTAGTGAACTCAATCTTTTCACTTTTTTTCACGTTTTTGACGTCTTTTCACGGCATTTATTGTTTGAATTTCCTGATTAAAAAATGGACAGAATTTGAAAGATGAGACTTTGTTTCTTATCAAAAGTAACAATAGGTTATATAAAACCGGAAATTTCCAATGAATTGGTTAAACCAATAGTGTTTTGTTTTTTTATTTGTTTTTAACTTTGTTATTTGTTCTGTAGCTACACAGGCATACCGAATCAAAAGACCCGTACTGAAAATTTTCGGTAACTTCGACTACGTGTAGCGTACGTGACTACGTGTAGCATTACTGGGAGAATATAGTCTGCTCAAACAAGACAAAAAAAATGTAACATTTTGGCAATAATACCACAGGCCATGTCTGGAGCAGAAATGACTCTGCATATGAGCCTAAAAATACCATACTAACAGTGAAGTTTGGAGGTGGAAGCATCATGGTATGGGGCTGTTTCTCTTCACATGGTACTGGCAAAATCCATATTATTGAGGGGAAGATGAATGGAGCCATGTACTGGGAAATTCTTCAGATAAATCAGTTGCCATCCACCACCAGGATGATGAGGATAAGACTAGCAGGACAACCATCCAAAACTACATACAAAATAATGCATAAATAATGCAAAGGACACTCTGAATTGAAAAGGGAAGACACATATATGAAACAAATAAAGAAGTAGGAAGTATGAGAAAAGTCTGTGGCAAAAGAAGGGATGACATGATAAGTTCACAATTTCGTACTGGGCACACAGCGCTGAATCGGTAATAAAAAAAATTTAAAAAAAGGTTTACACAATACAGGATTGTGCAGCAAATGTTGATTACCAGAAACAGTTGTACCAGAAACATGTTCTTCTCAAATCTCAAATGTGCTGGTTATTGTGAAGAAAGTTCTCAGCTCTTAGAAGAGGTTAAAGCTATGGGGGGAAAAATAAGTTAACATTAAAGAACCTACTGAATAATAATCCAACAGTAACAATTAGAATATCTTAAGAAAACAATATTAATTAGAAGAATTTTTATTTTTCATCAACGTTTCACACTCCCCAGTAGGTGGTGGAAATGCACCAAAGCTGGCTTGCCAACCGCCAGAAAATCAAAAAGAAGAAGAGGAAGACGAGATACTGGCTGCGTTCGAAATCGCATACTCAATGAGTAGGTACTTAATTTCAATAAGTACTTACTTAACGAGTGCTAAAAGAGTACGTACTCTACAGCCAAATCTCGTTAAGTATGAATGAGATCTGGACTTCATCCGCCATGTTGACGTTATCATGTGACCTATGACTTCTTCTTCTTCTTCTTCTTCTGGTATTAATGGCGGTTGGCAGACCAACTTGAATGGTGCATTTCCGCCACCTACTGGATAGGAGTGTGGAGCACATAATGGTTGGGAAGTTGGAAAACAATAACACAAATGTCAATGGGGGAGGGGAGAGAGAAGGAGGGAAAAAAAACCCTATTTTAATACAACGGTATCTTAAATTCTATTAATCGGTCTTGTTTCTTTTAGGAAAATAATTAATTCATGAAATATTCTTGATTGCTTTGTGCCATTTCCTAACAGAACCTGTGGTGACAAGTTATTTATTCCCAAAGATCTTAAAGCTTGAATTAGTTGAAATCTTGCTCTTTCATATGCATCACACTCAATAAGTACGTGTTCTATTGTTTCAACATGACCACATTTATCACAATTTCCAGTTTCATGCTTCCCCATTCTATACAGACACTGATTTAACAAACAATGACCAATACGCATTCTTGACATTAAAACGTCATCTTTTCTATTACCAAACTTTCTTCTTTATAGACCTACCTTCTCTTGAATGCGAAAAATGTCCATGTGACCTATGACGTTACAAGCGCAACAACTTAAAAGATACGAGCGACAGGTTTAATTCATCTATCTGTAAATATTTGGATGTTGATGAAATTTGCTCATTTTGTGGTCTTGTTGAAGAAACAGCTGCCCTTTTATTGTGATTGTAGTACAACCAAAAAATATAAAGTTTTGGAGAAGGCTAATATTACACTTGAAAAATGTAAGTATTACTTACTTAAAAAATAAGATTACCCCAGAATGCATTGCTAGCCCACCCCAACACTTACAACAATGATGATAAATGCTGACCAATAATTAATTAATTTTATATATAATTTTAGTAAAACAAGCAAAATGTAATTTGTTTTGTCATATGCCATAGCTATGCATAACTACACACTAGACAAATGCAGCCAAGGTGAATGCATCTCAATTTTCAGTCAAGTAATGAATTAATGCGTAAATTAATGCAACAATTATATTTTAACAACAGGAAACATGAATAAATTTGTAAAATAATAAATAAAAGTAACCATGACAATAAATAAATACAAGTCAATGACATATGAAGCAAAGCTTTATTCAGTCTTACTCTAATAATCATGTATTTATCATCCTTCTCTTCACTCTCTGAGACGGAAGTCTCCAAACTCATCCTTTCTAATAATCCTACTTGTCCTCTTGATCCTATTCCATCTCATCGCCTTCAAGCCATTTCTCCTGCAGTTGTACCTGCACTCACTCACATCATTAACACATCCCTTCACACTGGTGTTTTTCCCTCAGCATTTAGACAGGCTCATATAACCCCACTACTTAAGAAACCCACCCTTAACCCACCTTTTTTTGGAGAACTACAGACCAGTTTACCTTCTTCCTTTCATTGCAAAAACACTTGAACAAGCTGTGTTCAACCAAGTCTCTGCCTTTCTCACACAGAACAACCTCCTGGACAGCAACCAATCTGAACAAGTTCTTTGAAAAACATCTATGACCTTTGAAACATGTCTATGTCACCTTTATGTCCCTGTTTTTCCTTATTTGGTCATGTTCCTGTGTTCATTAGTTCCCTTGCTCATTGTCTAATAATTAGTTAACCTGTATCACCTGTTCTGCCCTCATCTACACTCCTATTTTAGGCCCTGTCTACACGAACGCGTTTATTTTTTAAAACCGCTGCTTTTTCTACGTGGTTTGGCCGTTCGTCCACACGCAAACGCAGCACCAGGTTACTGACACATTTTTGAAAACGCCTGCCAGGGTGAAGATTTTCAAAAACTCCGGTTGCAGTAGTGGAACCTGTTCGTTGAGTGGTGTTCTTCTCGCCGAGAAGACCCCCGAAGATGCCCGATCGGAGTTGTGCTGTCCTCTTTGCAGCAAAGGGTTGGAGCGAAGGCTGTCTCCCTCCACCCTTAAAGTTTATGTTGTGCAAACGCTGCTAACCACGACCCCGTAGAAGGAGGTCGTGGGGGGAAGCATGACCTGGTCGTCAGGTTCCTTAAGGGGGCGAGAAGGTTAAATCCTCCACGGCCCCCCTCTATTCCCTCGGGGGACCTGACTCTGGTGCTCACGGCACTACAGCAGGGCCCATTTGAGCCTTTGATCAGCAGCAGCTGGATGCAATAATCGCATGCCAATGTGCATTGGCTCGTTTAGTTTACACTCGAAGTAGATTGGTCCCTCTAAGCGAGATCCCAATTTCGTCGGTCCTCCGACGTGACGTCTCCGTTCCCTCCTTCAGGGAACGAGGGGTACATACGTAACCGAGACGTTTCCCCCATTAAGTTGTCGGTTATTGCATGTATTGATGTTTGTTACGCCTGTGAGCAAATTCCTTCTTTGAGTTCCCTATTAAATTCTAAAAGTGGATTATTCGTCTCATCTTCGTCAGGCTACAGTCTAGTCTTCATGCTCTATCTTGACTATGGCTTCACTAATAATAAGCATACATTTGCATAAAGCATCCATATTTGTCCATGCCCATGTTGATTAGAGTATTAAAAACTTTAAAAAAATATTAATTTAAGGTACATTTAGAACAGATAAAAATGTGTGATTAAGTTGCAATTAATCACGAGTTAACTCATGACAATCATGCGATTAATCACGATTAAACATTTTAATCGATTGACAGCCCTACTGCAAATATATGCTGTATACGGTTGAGCAATTGAAAGGTTCTTCAGAGTTGTTTCTTTCAAATGAATCTGGATAACCAGTTTAAAAAGAGTTCAATCAGTGTTTCCGAATATCACACAATGTTTTTTTTTTTTACTGGAAACTCACTAACAGAAGATGCTGTTAGTGTCTTTGGATCTAAGTTATTTGGATGCTTTTTTGTCTTTAACATCACAAAATTAAGTCATGTGCGATTAGGGGTGTTCGATATGACTATTTTTGATCTTGGACGATTAAAATGTCTCCACGATCCGCATTTGAAAAAATATCATAGTATCATGCTACAGCACACCGGCCATCGAAATATATGGTACAATGCGACATACATTCACATCAAATGTTATCTCAGCAGTAGAGTTACACTCACTAGACACTGCATTTATTCGCAGTCAAAAAAGTACATTATTTGCATTTGCAATATTTGTATATTTGCTGTAAAGCCTTGCCAGTTAAACATTTCATTCACATGCTGTTCTGATGTGCTCTTTTTCTGAGCGTGTACACCTGAAGTGCACACTCTAGTACTAAGTTATGTTTTGTGTCTGATTGAGCTAATACTGTCAAAAACACACAAGGATTACATATAAAGACAGTTGGTTGTCTAAAGAGAAAGTAAACAGCTGAGAGAAAAACGGATGAATGCCTGTACAGTATATTAGATGCATGCAGCTCTTAAATCGAAAGTACTAAACATTGTCATTAAAGGGACAGTTCACCCAAAAATTACATTTCTGTCATTATTTACTCACTCACATGGTAATATTTGGTAATGTTACCTTGCAAGGCTTTGTTTTTAAAATATGGAAATTAGTTTGGCTGTACTGCTCAGACAACTTGAAAAATAGTAAAACCAACATGACAAAGAATCGTGATAAAATTGTGAATCGTGATATTATATTTTTGCCATATCGCCCAACTCATGTGCAATTTTCATTTATCATAAGGCTCCCGCCATCCTGGAAAATGGTTCATATTTGAATTATTTAGCCTGGCCCATGTCAAAAAAAACTGTTCTCATGTCTCTGTATTGTAAGCCTCCATAGGGATTGCATTTGGCTTGGGTCCTTCTTTCATTGTAAATCCTTGGGATTTTTAAAAATCTTTTGTTATCATCCACAAAGCAGATTCTTGTCTTTAGCAAGCACCATTAACTATAAAAACCAACAGCTGCAATACATATTAGGACAATGCTGGACATCTCTTATATATGTTTTATTATTATTGAGCCAGAGACAAACCAAGCAAGTTAGTTTCCATATATGAGATTAGGTGGGAATGGAGGTCATTTTAGTGTTCCCAATGTCAGTGTCTGCAGATCTTCTTATCATGGATAATGTTTCCTTTCTGCACCACCGATCCCAAAGGCAAATGTTTGCCAGCTGGTTTGGATGGTATTCAAGATTTGCTTTACTAGATTTGATTTGCATTTTTGTCCTTGGGAAAACCGTCAGTTGGCTCTGTAAAACACAGAGAACCTGAGAGAAAGTCAGAAGGAGAAAGGTTTTTAAGTTTTTAATCAGAATCCTAAATATATTGTGATCCTGATTTTTGTTATACTTGGATTTTCTCTAATGTAGTATGAATAATTTTGTTTGTTTGAACATTTCTGTGTAATATTACTGTACATTAAAAGTGTAAGCATACAGCAGGTTTCACATTTCGATTCTTGTTTGAAAAGCAAACACCATGAACATTTGATACACATTGGAAGTGTTCGATTTCATCTAAGCTTGGTTAATCAGTAATGGTTTTGAAGGATTACAGTAGAACTAATTAAAACAAATTGTGTTTGTATGTTGTTCAGATGAAAGCCAAATCTGGGACCACTAGATCAACTGTGGAGCATGTTAAAAATTATTTCATGCCATATTTCTCTGCCCACAGTTTCTTTCTTAGAAATATTCTGTAGTTTATTTGATTGGTTAAATGCACCTGTTTTGTTTGCTCTGTCTGTAAAGGTGTGCTGTGATTGGTCACACCATCACACTCATTTGTCATTGGCTGTATGTCAGTTTAAGTAAGAGAGAGTCAGTGTCATCATGCACAGTTCTGTCCTCAACTTCAACTGATCACTGAAAAATCACAGAAACTCTTCAGTGGAAGAAAATGAAGACGACACTCGCTCTGCTCCTAATCATGGAGCTCTACTGTCTCTCCTCCGGTCTCAAACAACATTTCTTCGTGAATGAGCAGAAGAAATGGTTTTGTGCGCAAAAGTACTGCAAAACTTATTTTCATGTCCTCTCCACCTTCATCAATGCGAGTGAGGAACAGCGATTTTTAGCTAATGCATCTGGTCAAACTTCTGATGCCTGGGTTGGACTCCACAAAAAGCCTGAAACAGGAGTCTGGAAGTGGGAGGAGTCAGGAGGTATAGATGCCAAACAAATTAGCTGGGATACTGCATTTAATCAACCAAATAACCTTAGCAATAAAAACTGTGGCTTTCTATACAAAACCAATAATAAATTGCATTATGAAAAATGCAATTTCACTAAACCCTTCTTCTGCATGACAAACTTTGTTCTGGTGCATCAGAAAGAGACCTGGGAAGGAGCTCTGGAATACTCCAGGACTCATTATAATAATCTGGCAAGTCTGAGCACAGCGGACAAGATGAATTCTGCTTTACTGGAAATCACACAGGCTGAAACAGTGTATGTGTGGACTGGTCTGCATTATCTAGCAGGGGACTGGTTATGGGTCACTGGAGATGATCTTGACTACACAGCCTGGTATCAGAACGAACAGCCCCAGTGTCCTGCCAGAGACCTTCGTTGTGGAGCCCTGGACAAACAAACAAATCTTTGGACACACAGAAACTGTGAGGAGAAGCTCAGCTTCTTTTGTCTGTAGATGGTATGTCACTTGAACAGCTTTTTCAGGATCCCAGATTTTAACTTTAGAAAGATATAATGCCATTACAATATTTGGGCCAGCTGACATCTTTTTACTGTGATTCTCATATGTTATTGCAACCTTTAATAACAACAGTTAAACATTTTCATTATTAATAAACATCAGCTTTATTGCTAATCTTCTATGTAATCCATTTTTTTTCTCCCATTACTTTAGTGGTAGTTTATAGGAGCTGGATAGGGGCTACATATATTTTACTTATTTATGTCAAATTATGTTAAACTGATCATTTAAATGCTATTGTTGTAACTCCTGGATGCATGAAATTTTATTTAATTATATATATATATATATATATATATATATTAGAATAATTATTCTTATTCTTATTATTGCTGTTGTTACTTCTGAATTAAATTTAATTATGTATCTTTTTCTCTTATGTTGCACAGTGATGTTTTTGAGTATACCTGTCCACTGTACACCATGTATTTGGGTTGTAATGCAATGTAAAGTAAGTCAATGGCCATTACTGGTGTCATTTTAAGTAGTGTCACTTGTGAAAATCTTTACAAGACCTTTGGATATTTGTAGAGAGAATTTTAACTCCATTAATGAAAGAAATTGGAAAATGATTATGTAAGTGGACATGGAAATTAAATATAAATTGCAAGAAATGTTGGGATTCAATTTCGTTAATATATGGTTAATTAAGCAAATTTGTGGCACTGTTTATTTTTTATTTTATTCTATTCTTTTTTTAAAGGTTCCATATTGTCAAAACTGAAATTTCCTGGCTTTTTTCATTATAACTGAGGTCTAGGTGCTATGTAACTACCAAGTTTCAAAACAGTCAATCCACAGTCAAATGCACACAGCCTGCATAAAGTAGCTGACTATAAGCTCCAGCTATGTCGATATTTCACCCCCGCCCGGAGCTGTGGAACTTATGGGTGTGGCCCCTGAGGGGGCACAACTAGTAGCTTCTGGTCTCTCAACTGCACGCCCCTCTCGGTGGCCAGTCAGTGGGGAAACACCCCGTTTACACGTTTCCTCTGCGGTGCGCTGAGGCTGAGGCCTCTCGTACGATCTCGCGTCCCCTATTTAGACTATAAGTCTATGCTAATTCACAAATTACCTCAAACACCATACACGGCGTTTGATCCTTTAGACTGGCAGGTTTGAGAGCAGGAAAATACAGTACAGAATAAAGAAACCAAATACTACATCGCCAATCTGGAATCATTTCCAGTCATGTCACCCATTCGCATTTGTACAAGTTTGTGCATTTTGTCGGCTGGTCAGGTTTGTATTTACTGCTTTCGGTGTTTGATGAATTACCATTCTGAAACATCCTGTTGTACGCGCGTTTGAGGAGGTGGTTGGTTGTCTCCTGTCATCGGTGATTCAGGGTCTGAGTTCGGCTCAAACATGTAAGGCCGGACAACATTTCCCGAAAGAGGAGCTGTAAAAATATATTGAGATGGTTTTTGGTACTTATACCGCAAATATATATTCTTAAGGACATCAAGACTTAAAATAAAACTCCAGAAAGGTGTAAAATATGTGACCTTTAAGGTTCTTAATTCAGCAAACAATACTTTGAGAGGAACTAGTGTACTCTGGACAGTTTTTACAGTTTATCAATGCGTTTTGATGACCAAATGTACCTTGATATGATTGATATAATTAAAGTTCAACACAACACAATATTTATCATCATCAAAATATATAAAACCTTCCACCTTTCTTAATTCATAACATAACATTCTCCTCTAGTTTTTTTTTTTTTTTTTAGTCAGGGAATGTTTTATCTCTTTAATGCACATGCCAGCTAAGTTTAAATCATTGTGGCTGACTGATAGGGGAGTAGGTAATTTTTATTTTATTTTTTTACTGCTGTTCGAAATTCAGCCTCATCTGTTTACAGTAGTGTTTGCAGTACAAAGAAGAAGAAAAAAGATGTTACAAGTACAACCTAACACAAAGGATACTTCACACTGCAGGCAAATGTGGCCCAAATCTGATTTTTTTGCTCACATGTGACTCAGATCTGTTTTTCTCATCACAGTGTAAACAGCACAAACCACATGGAATCTGATCTTTTCAATTCTGATTTGTGCCACTTCCATATGTAGTACTAAATCCGATACAGCCCTGCAGAAAAAAACAAACAATAGACACCATCACAGAATTTGTAGTGGTTTTACTGGTTATAAGGGGAATTGTACTGGTTTTATTGGTGGCTTGTTAAAACCACTAAATCTTAATGGAATATATCGCAAAACACACTACAGAAAAGCATTTTTTAATGGTTAAAAGTTGATGGTTTGTAATGTTTGTAATGGTATTTGGAGTGGAAACTGGAAACCATTAGAATTTCTGTGATGGTTTCTATAGTTTTTTTTAAGCAGGGAGGTCAGATGTTTTGCAATGTGACGAGACTATAATTATATAACTATAAGTAAACTACACTGCTCAAAAAAATTAAAGGAACACTTTTTAATCAGAGCATAGCATCAAGTCAATTAAACTCCTGGGATATTGATCTGGTCAGTTAAGTAGCAGCGGGGGTTGTTAATCAGTTATTAAGCATTAAGCAGTTGTTAAGCATTTGCCATTGAACACCAGAATTGGCAGGTCCGCCACTGGCGCCCTGTGCTTTTCACAGATGAGAGCAGGTTCACCCTGAGCACATGATAAAATGATTATTGCGGCCTATTCCGCCCCCTTTCCAGCAGTGCGCTTTCGTTTCTCCATAAAGCCCAATTTCATGTGCAAATCAGTAAAATCATGTAACGTGACTTTTTCAAAATGGGATGTGCTTGATTTATTGAAGTGTAATAGATGTAAAGTCAACTTTTAGCTCAAGTTGCGTGCCTAAAGGTCAAATACACACAAAAATCAAAATGCGGCGCTTAGTGATCATTCATGTAAACCTTCGTCAGTCATGTAATAATGAGCATAAACAGTTGAGTTGAGAATGAAAATACGCGTGTAACGGTAAATTGGATCCGTGCGGCTCTTAAAGTGACAGCGGGCTAATATTCCTGCTGCCGACTGTGGGCTTAATATTAATCAAACAACAAAAGACAAATTCAAAATCACACACTGCTCTTGAGTGAAGGACTTTTGTAACTTTAATAAGAAACAAATAAGTTTTAATTCTAACTCAGACTATGCTGTTTTATTTTACATTTGATTATTCATTTCTGTTAACTGAATACTTGAGACTTGCATAAAAAAAAAACTTTTAAGCACAGTTTGTTTAATTTGTATCTTTTTATTCTATTGCATTTGTCCTTTATGTGAAGGAATTGATACCATTGAATGGCCCCCACGCTCAGCTGACCTAAATCCAATAGAACATCTCTGGGACATTATGTTTCGGTCCATCCGATGCCACCAGGTTGCACCTCAGACGGTCCAGGAGCTCAGTGATGCCCTGTTCCAGATCTGGGAGGAAATACCCCAGGACACCATCCATTGTCAGGCATGCATACAAGCACGTGGGGGCCATACAAACTACTGAGTACCATTGGGAGTTGCTTCAATTAAATTTCAGCAAAATGGACTTGCCTGCGGCATCATTTTTTCACTTTAATTTTCGGGGTGTCTTTGAATTCAGCCCTAAATTGATCATTTTCATTTCCATCAAACGATGTGCCATCCTTTTGTTCCTAACACATTATCCAGTCCATATCAGTATAGATATCCAGCATATTTTCCCCCATTGAGATCTGGGGTGTTATTCATACCATCCAACCATGACTCAAGGAGTCTTGTTTATGAATAGGTCACACAGTCTATTTGGCTTTGCAAAGTGGGTCTTTATATTGTTTGAAATTCACCACTGGCTGTATACACTTTGTAAAAGCATTATTGTTATTTGAGCAGCAGGACATGATGTCACACTTTAAAGTGGTTTATGATACTAGAATTGCCAAACACCATTTTTGGGAAAGCTATACTATTCAGTCTAGTTGATCATATCTGAACTAATTCCAGACCGTCAAGATGGTGCAGAGATAATGGAGATTTGTCATCTAAATTCTATTCTGATTTTCTACACTGTTCAACTTTTGTGGACAATGGGGAATGCAAAGTAGGTTGAGCAGTAACTACAGACTTAGTTTCAGGTTGATTTGGTTGTTCTAAAATGTAAGTTTGCATACTACAAAACAGCCAACATCTAAATGGACTTTCGTTATGCCTTTGGTGTTGTTCATGGCTTCCAAAAAGTTTTCTCTTTACTGCTCATTTGAATGTTGAAATGCCGCACTCACAGATATAGTCAAAATGCAAAGTCTGTGGATAATATATTCTGAACCTTGCCTTCTTTTGTGGTCACCCAGATACACACTGTGGGTTGGACAGTTAGTTTTTTTTTTTTGCATGTTAATGTTTAAACAATATGGGAAAGGGTTTTTAGAAAAGAAATAAGATTTGTGATGTCAAACATAATTTGGCAATCCCATTCTATTCAGTTGGGAAAAACCTGCACCCTCAGAACTTGTGAATTGCAATTTCTTTTTATGACTGTTTCTAAATGCAGTTGAAGATATTTTCACCATCAAAAGTCACTGGTTTCTTCATGCCTAAATACTATATTTAGACATAATTTCCAGATGGGGAATCTCATATCCTGCTGATTCCAGTCAGGGCCAGGTGAAATGCTATAGGATTGAGTCATGGGGAAAAACCTTGTCTTTTAGTGACTTGGGACCAATCCTATGGATGAAGATATGGTGGGTGCTGGGTGGGAGGCTAAGATAATTAGCTTTAGCTGCCGTTAGAAGTCACGGTTTCTATAGAAACAGTCAGCGTTCTGAGACGTGCTCTTAGGACTGTTCTAGCCTGAAAAATAAGTTTTTTATAATGCTATTTCAGCAAAAGAAACAACATTGATGACAGATTTCTTTGGTGATTTCAAATATGAAATTTAATCGTAAGCTTAGTGAACAGTTTTGGAGAATTTGATGTTTCCCCATTCAAAGAGATAGGAGCTGCACTTGCATGCCTGAGAGGCGTTTCAAAGATGGCTGCCAAGTGACATGACTTGCCTTAAAGGAGACATATTATGCCCCTTTTTACAATATGTAATATAAGTCTCAGGTGCCCCAGAATGTGTCTGTGAAGTTTCAGCTCAAAATACCCCACAGATGATTTATTATATAATTCTGGAAATGCCTATTTTGAGTGGAAGCAGAAACAGGCTGTTTTCATGCTTGTCTCTTTAAATTCAAATGAGCTGCTGCTCCCCGCCCCCTTTTCCAGAATAGAGCTGCGCCTTTACAGCTCGTACCTGCTAAAAAAATCTGTTTTGGTTCTGATTAACATGTTTATCATGCTGAAATTATGTGTTTTAAACCATATTAGTTTAAACTTCTAATATATAGTTTTCTGAGTGCACACATCCGAAGCACACGGACAGAAAGTGGCTGTCACATGTTGTCACTTGTGAAATGTTTCGGACTTGTTTCGGACACTACTAAAATGGCTGCCCCCTCAAATAGTGCCCTATTTAACCTGTTACAGCTCCAGTGTGCCGCCCGCGGTACACTGCATACTTTGAGGGTTAACTTCGTGAAACACACACAAAAAAAAGGTAAACGTGTCATATATCTTTGGAAAGCTGAGATTCTTGTGATTCGAATGACGCAAACCATTTTAAACATCATCTTATACAATCAACACAGCAGGTACAATCAGTGTCTTTGTCAGACCAACAACAACCAAATAAACAATAACAAAACTGAAGGAACTCACCTATGAAGCCTCTTGTTAGTCCACTAGTTCATTACATTCCAACAAAAATGGTGTAGTTACACTGTAAAGGGTCCAGACTATCCAATTCAGTGAAATATTTAGTCCATAACACATTTATATGTTGATAATTAGTTGATTAGCCGACAGAGCGCTCAAATCCTTGGCGCATTCTGAAGTATAGCTTGTTTTTGCATGTAAACAAAACCGGATCATTGAAGTCAAAATGGCCGCTGACCTCTGCCCTTTTGATTGACACCTTATTTGAACCAATAGCTGAATCTATGAGGTGTTTACAGGCAGCGATAGCCAACTAGCATCCAGGATGAAGGATGAGGCAGCCTCTCTTTGATCGACAGTAGACCGATCCAATTGCATCAGAGTTTGCAAATGACTGTCGTTTCTGATAGCCAATGAATTTCTGAACAGAATAATATGTGACTTTAGTGGGCAAGTTTAACATACCGTGCGCAGAAGTCCGTGCGCAAAGGATTAGAGTGACTGGTGCGTCCGTGCGTAATGAGCGCTCTATGAGAGATAACGGGGAAAAGGTGGTTACAGGTAAAAAACTATCAAAGAGAACGCGGAAAAACAACCCGCTGATTACGTTGTTTACGTTCAGTAGATACTCTCCAACGACATGAGGGTGAGTAATTAATGACAGAATTTTCATTTTTGGGTGGACTAACCCTTTAATTTAGAACGGTAATTAAAGGCTCTAAGCCACACCAGGGGTAGGCGTAGGGGTTGGGGTATAAAATAGAATTGGGATTGGGCCTTAGTATTCGCGTGATGGTGACCTCTGGTGACTATCGGGGGGAACCACAGAGGCCTGCTTTGTGAAAGGTGATTAATCAATCAGAAAAGAAATAACATAACTCAGGACATGAAAGTATTATCAGGAGAAATATTAGTGCAGTCTTACTACAATGCTTCAATAACTTCAAGGCGATAACTAGAACAGTTCAGTATTAAACATAAGAGCTCAATCTAACTTAATCCTTCACAGGCCCTGGGAATATCCAGGGAATTTCTTTCAAAATCACGAGTTTCACAACCAATGGAATTGCACAGGGAGAATAAAATTATCTTAGTGTCTTTCGCAGGCATGGAGTACAGGGAAAAGAGCAGAGTGGAGTCCTTTCCAAGAGCATGAGGTGACACACAATAATGTTCAAGGCCAGCCAAAAACTGCTTGTGACTGCAGTGAATGAAGGGAGCCGAACAGTGAGTTAAAGGCAGGGTATGTGATTTTTCAAAAACACTTTAGAAAACTGATTCGGGCCGAATAGCAAAACAAACTTGTAGCCAATCAGCAATAAGGGGCGTGTCTACTCTTGATGTGGTGGCGAGAGCTTTCAGTGCATGGGACGGACATTAGCCGAGCCGAGCGACAGAAAGATAGAGATGGCGGATAAAAAACAAAAGAGGAAAACGTCTGCGGAACGATAAGGCAAGAAGTAGGATCCGTGTAAATATCGGATCAGCTTTCCAGCGCTGGAGAGAACTCAAGGAGCGGAGGCCTGCGATCGGACGCCGAGGTTGCTTTGTTTCTTCTCAATGGGTGAGTAACACCGTCTCTACAACAGCTGACTTTAGCTGCCTACACTGGACGCGATCAAACGACCGTTGAAAACCATTTGAAATTTGTGTCAGCACGTCATAAATAGAACCCCGCAGCAGTTTTCTGTTGGGGATTTGTTGCGCCGCGCCGCTCACGTCCGTAGACACGGTGTAACATTGGCTTTGCTTTGTTTCACAGAACTAATCGTTGCCTGGGTTGCGTACGTATATGTGGGGCGGAGCTATCAGAATAGAGGCAAGACCCTTTTGGGGTAGGGGCGTGTTTGTTTTGGTGATTTCAAATATCAACATTGGCTACCAGAAATCACTTACTCTGCCTTTAACAATCTACATGTGTGGCTTATTAGAACCCTGGGGAGTGTGAGTGGGTGAGCGATGGAGAGAAAGAGTCCAGTGTGCTCATGACAGATACATTTAATGATAAACTATAATACTCACAGAAAATTAGCTGACTCACTTATTGCTCATCTCAAAGCTTGTATCCCACTGGACATAAACACCATTTCGCATTTCTTTGGAATGTGTTAATGACTGTCCGTTGACCACATTTTAAACTACTACAATTCAAATTCCACTGATTGCCATTTCATTTAGGAAGCCAATCACTTACTTCTGTTCCATCTTCAAACATCTCCAAATCCTCTTCAGTGACCAAACGCACATTCAGCAGTCATGTGTGCACGGCTCAGACAGTAGATGAAACACCTCTCTTCTCTGGACAGATGACCATTGTCTGGAAATCCCTTCATCAGCCAGCTCAAGAGGGGTATGCGGGTCACCAAGAAGCATAATGAAGACAATTTCCTCGTGTGTCCTTCAAAGAGAAGCAGACACATCATGAGGTATGAAACTCAGACACTAAAACACTGCACATACTGTACATATCCACTGCACAATAAAAACAGAACAGGAAATAGTTTTTGTTAGGTTGAACATGTTTTAGTGATATGAAAAGTTTGTCGTTCTCCTCCATCTGGAACAGGATGGAGAACTGTAGCTCTCGGGCATCATGCACACTGTTACTGGTAAACCTACTAGCAAGTCAACAGCTTGTTAGTTTGCTAGGATATAAACATAGCCAAACTAAAGCTAAAAAATTTGGTTGAATTATTTAATTTTTACTCACTGCGATTTGTGATCAATGACTGTCTACTCTACAATATAATGGGAGTATCTTACTTTTCTGTTGGAATAGTGTTTTGCATCTTCAAAAGGAGGAGTGATGGGTTTCTGGGAAGCATCAATTGTTCCATCACATTGAGGGAAACCACAACTACTGCTGGTGTTGTGATCAAATCAGGCGATGGATTGAAAACAGGTGTAAACGGGAATGTGTTTCCATTTAGTCCACCAAAACACATCATAATACCAGGTGTCATCTGGCCCACGCGTGCGCCTTCACCTGGGACCCTTGAGCTCAACGTATACTTTGGTTTTTACACTATGTTAAGTTATCAGTACAGTGTGAGTGACATAAATATCTTCTTCTGCATACATGTGTACTAAAAATAGAGATAATTTTACAACAAAATTCAAAATGGCTGGCTCCAAATGGTCAACCCAGGAACAATTGATATCACTATGAAAAAAAAGAAAGTATAGGAAAACAGTAACGTTACTGTAATAAACGAGGATGAATGGTTGTGATCAAATGAAGAGTGGAGCCGACAGACTGGATCCCTCATAAAACTAGGGATTGGCATTTTTAAAAAATATTGTTTTCGAATATTCGTTTATTTAAATTAGGTTTAAAGAGAAAGACAATTTTAATTAATAATCAAATTTTTTTTGTCACCATTTCTGAACACGCTTATGATTAGGCATTATACACAACAATTTTCTACAACAACATTACGCTATATCTCAAGGTTTTCTTTTAGTTGAAAACGTGTAAAAAAATACACATATATAAAGAACAAAAGCATTCAAGCTCAAGCTGAGCAAATGGAAAAATAAAGCAGACCGTGCCAATTACAGTACAGAACGTACTGAAATGTACTGAACGTGAATGCAGTGATGGACAGCTGTCCTCAGTCGACTGATGTTTGGATTTCATGTGATTTCTCATTGTGGTGGTGATATTATGATAACTCAGTTTCACCGATTCATTTGATCAAAAGTAATTCCATTTTGTAAGATCATTTTGATCAAAGTTATTCCAAACTTGGCGAGGCACTTGTTAACACACTCCACAGTGCCACCCAGTGCATTTAGCTATAACTTCTTAGGATTTATAATGGAGTCCCTGCATTTATGGCCAGCAAAGTAAAACGTAGAATTATTCGAATAGTGGTTTTATTTTTTCGAATAATAATTACAGATCAAATATTCATCTATTTGTGCACACCCCTGGATAAAACACTGAGGGCTATGATTGGTCTGTTTCCTGTTGTGTTATAAGGACCTAAGCTAAACTTTAGTTTAGTTTAGTTAGTTTAGTTTACCACTTTATTAATCCCACAGGGGCAATTATAATGAAACAACACATAACAGACTTATCTCAGACATAAAAACACATAAGCCACAGCCATATCACCCTGCAGCCCAAGACTGGTTGCCCACTGAAGCTAAGCAGAGTTGAGCCTGGTCAGTACCTGGATGGGAGACTTCCTGGCAAAACTGGGTTGCTGCTGGAAGAGGTGTTAGTGAGGCCAGAAGGGGGTGCTCACCCTGTGGTCTGTGTGGGTCCTAATGCCCCAGTATAGTGATGGGGACACTATACTGTAAAAAGCACAGTCCTAACTATAATTCTTAAGCATTTCTTACTCTTTAGAAAAAGTGAATTAAACCAACACTGAAATTAGAAACTAAAAATACTCTTTTGTTCAAAAAAGGAGTTCAGTTTCCTTAGAACATAAATCTTATGGCGCTTTTCCACTGCATGGTACGGCACGGTTCACTTTGGGGGTTTTTCCACTAGGTACAGTACCTGGTACCTGGTACTTTTTTCAGTACCACCTCGGTTGAGGTTTCAAGGAGTCTGAGAAATGTTTCTAAGCTGGGAAGTAAAGCATATGAAGAGTTTGGTTCCAAGAGACAATCGTCACAACTTGATTAATTTG
>NW_015654097.1:127819-139190 GCF_001515625.1 Sinocyclocheilus rhinocerous
AGAGTGCGTGGAATGGTGCGCTGTGATTGGTTGTTACTGTTTACAGTTCGTGGAATGGTGCGCTGTGATTGGTTGTTACTGTTTACAGTGCGTGGAATGGTGCGCTGTGATTGGTTGAGCGGATGTATCGCATTCTGCAGAGAAGGGAGACTGGCGTTTGTCGCGGTTTGGAAAGATAGGGAGAAAACACGACAGAATAGCACGGCGGATATCGCATTTTGCGTAAAATTAAAAATGGACTTTTCAATACCGACCAGATACAATACTAATTTTGGTGGGAACTCAAATTTTTTTTTTTTAAATGGCGTTTATCGCGTTTTGGAACCAAACTTCATATTATGGTACCTTGAGGATGACTAAGGTAGATAAAGACTGGAAGTATATAGGTATGTAAAAATCGAAATCGCCTTTGGTCTCGTACTGTATCGCGTACCTTGTCAGTGTCGTGCGCTTTGCTTGGCCATTTGTTGTGATAAACAGGAAAGTGTGTTCAAGCGCCAGCAAAACAGTGTAAAGAAATACTCTTTGTGAGAAGCAGTCAATCAGCAGAAGTTAAAAGCAGCTTGTAAGTGTATTTATTTCTTGTCTCAGTGTTTAGCGCAGTTATCGTTGCTAGGAAACGCTTGTTTTGTTTACCGTGGAGACGTGCTGAAATGGCGTTTGGTCTTACGTGTACTGCGTTAGGCTAACCGAGACTTGTCATTTGCACTTATATATTGTTGCTCTTTTGTTAGTTTTGACTGCTTTTATTGTCCTCATTTGTAAATCGCTTTGGATAAAAGCGTCTGCTAAATGACTAAATAAATAAATAAATAAATAAAAATGTAAAAAGGAATATGATTTTACTGAATAAAGGAGGATGATTTTACTGAATAAATACACTGTATTCTGGAAAACCTTACCTCTGGTCACCCAGAATATTACATAGTGGTGCACTTCAAATCAGTGAGCCTGAAAAGAACGTGTGTCCAAATGGGACACTAATTCATGTTTCCGATTAGGAACAATGACTGTGAGTTCAAACTGTAAATCAAATGAGTAATTTTGAAACTTCAGCTACTTTGTTAAAATATGTTATATTATGTCTTTAGTTAATAGGAGATTCGTAGTCTACTGTATGTGCATAACCTCCTGCTGGACTTATTTGACCTAAACAATTAATTTTTTTACATTTCTATTTCTTATTACTATTACTTGTTTCTTTTCTCTGTTCTAATACACATCTACAAAGATTGTGCAGTCCCACTGGCACCATTAATGTGGCTAAGTGCCGCAAATTACCTCACTGTATATTGTTGTTGTTTTGAGCATAAAATGTTTAGTTTATAGTATCTTTTTTTTTTGGGTGATTTCCATTCTATTCATCACCACCTACTAAATTATTAGATCTCTAAGATTTATCTCTAGTAAACACTCTACTTTATTCTCTTCCTGCATCTGTTATGTTTATTTACACTTTTCTCTTTTCTCTCTAATGTAATTGTGGAAAAACTAAACATGTTTGTACTTCAGACTCCTCCAGCATCCACACAGAGCCCCTCACAGACTGGAGCAGAGGATCTAAACCCTTCATTGTGTGGCGGCCATTAGTCCATTATCCTCTGCTCTTTCTGTAGGTGATCAGGAAGCTGTTCTCTGCACTTCCTGTGTCACTCCTGCTCACCCTATACACACAATCAGAAGCATTTATCTAGTCTGATCCTAACAAGACAATCCAGCCATGACTGCTGTGAGCCAGATAAGTGTGTGTCACTGGCCACCTGCTCAGTGTAACCAGGGGTGGCGCTCAATGTCGTCTAAACTGGGCCGATCTGATGCCGCTGCACTGAGGCACCAGCGAATCAGCTGACGGCACTCTGTTACACACAACACAGTGTTCAGGAACACAAAACCACACACTTCACCTGGATCTGGACGTGATTTCTGTCTCTTGCCTGTCGACAGCTCTCTAGGGAAGTGCAGTCTGCTTTTGGAGGTGACCCTCAATGCGCCTCTGAAGGGGAAACAGCCGCACAGGATGTTGTAGAGCGTCACCCCCACTGACCAAACCGTATCCGGTCCCGCATGATAGCGGTGCCGCCGAAACCACTCAGGAGGGGCGTACTGAAGAGTGCCTGAGAGACCCAACAAGACCACAAACATCATCTGAAGAGGCTCCAGTCCAAACAGATTCCCTTCGGTCGATCATCAAAAGTCCACAAACAAACACAGATCACTGCAGTGAGATCAAACCAACCTGCAAAGTGTTTGTAGGCCGAGTCTTTCAGCAGATCTCCACAGCCGAAGTCCAGCAGCTTGATGTCATGTGACTCTGTGGAGATCAGCAGGTTCTCTGGTTTGACGTCCCGGTGCAGGACTCCACGGCTCTCGCAGTGTTTCAGCGCCGTGATCAGCTGCAGCAGCACTTTCTTGGCCAGGCTCTCCTCCAGGCGTCCGTTCTCCTCACAGAAACTCTCCAGATCTTGGCAAAGAAGTGGGCGCTCCAGGATCATGGTGTAGCGTCCGGGACGGTCAAACCACTCCAGCTCAATAAAAACAATAAATAAATGAAAAATGTAATTAATTAATTAATAAAAGAAAGAAATAATTCCGAAATAAGAAGAGAACAATAAAATAAAACTTTCTTCAGAAATAAAACTCTACTCATATCCTCCGATCTCCTAAAATAAGTCTCTTCTCGCTCTGAAGTCCGTCGAAAACAACAAACTCAGCACAGTAAATATTCTCCAAAAGTCTCTGAAGTCGCCTCGTCTCTCAACCATAGACTGTATCTCAACCAGCAGATATTGATGGGTTTGAGTGTTTATATATGCAGAAATCATATCATAACACGCGTCGCTATAGCAACTACAATTCGATTCACATCTATGCACGCCTGACGTCGAGTGCGTGAGTAACGTTACAACAGCGCGAGCGCACGCATTTATCGTATACATTGAATTTTTATGCACTTTTCAATATTAGCTTGCGAGATTTATTAATAAAGGCATAAATGAGTATAAATCAGAGATGCTATTATGAGCTCTGGCTAAATTGAATTAGAGTTTATTAAGGTTTTCAATAGTCTTTGGTTGTACTTAACGTTACGCACGCGAATTGTAGTTGCTATAGCGACGCGTGTTATGATATGATTTCTGCATATATAAACACTCAAACCCATCAATATCTGCTGGTTGAGAGACGAGGCGACTTCAGAGACTTCTGGAGAATATTTACTGAGTTCAGAGCGAGAAGAGACTTTTATTTTAGGAGATCGGAGGATATGAGTAGAGTTTTATTTTTGAAGAATTTCAGATTAACGTTATTTCTGAGGAAAGTTTGATTTTATTGTTCTCTTCTTATTTCGGAATTATTTCTTTTTTTTTTCTTTCTTTCTTTTATTAATTAATTAATTAAAATTTTCACTTATGTATTGTTTTATTGGAGTTTGGAGGAGATTGTCAATGGCTCATATGGGTGAAAGACGAGGTGAGTGTTTTAATTTTCATTTGTTTATTATTGGTATGTTATGGTATGATGTTGTACATTGTTTGAATGAATTGATGTGAAGAAATTCATTTAATCACACATTTTTACTAGCTCCCCTGGTTACACTGAGCAGGTGGCCAGTGACACACACTTATCTGACTCACAGCAGTCATGGCTGGATTGTCTTGTTAGGATCAGACTAGATAAATGCTTCTGATTGTTTGTATAGGGTGAGCAGGTGTGACACAGGAAGTGCAGAGAACAGCTTCCTGATCACCTACAGAAAGAGCAGAGGATAATGGACTAATGGCCGCCACACAATGAAGGGTTTTGATCCTCTGCTCCAGTCTGAGGGGCTCTGTGGATGCTGGAGGAGTCTGAACACACAGCGCCAGCTGAAACCACAGCCCAACGGGCCAGAGATCAATATGTGTAGTTTCTCCACAATCACAGTAGAGAAAAGTGTAAATAAGCAGAACAGGATCAGAAAGAGACTGGGGCAGAGTGTTAACTAGCATAATGTATTAATGTAAAAACGTCCACTTGGCGTTAGACACAGAATGTAAGTCACCAAAAAACTAAAGACAATTTTTATCATCAGAATGTTCGTTTAAACAAATAATATTTGTTGAGGAAACTTAACAGACCAATTTTAAACTCAAATAACCGCACCAAACTCAAAAACATAATAGAAACTCTTCTAAATGTCCATCAAAACTGAACATTAAACACTACAAAACAAAATTACACATTAAAAACAATTCATTTCAACATTTACTCTCCTAATGCAGTACCATGTAAAGCATGCTGGGAATTACTGATCTACTCCCCAGTTAGTTATGTCATCAAAGTGAATCAAGTAGTCCCCACAATGTTTACAAAATAGAAATGTTGAAATTTTACAAATTTAAATGCATTGAATATAATTAAATCAAATTGTGACAAAATGTTCAAGAATTGCTTTGCTTTGGCTCATTTTAACAAAGTAACATGAACAAGCAGGAAGAATATTTTTTTGAATATGTATGGTGAAAGTCACCATACTGCAGACAGAGAGAAAAAAAATAAAAAAAATAAAAAAAAATATATATATATAAGAAATAGAAATAAGAAAATCAAAACCCAGTGCTTAAATTAAATGAACCCATGCATGGCTTGCATTTTGCAATAATTAATAATTAGTTCTTAATAAATCGGTCTTAATAATTAGATTTTGAAAAATCTTTATTTATTTATTGATTGATTGATTGCATGCTGTCCTAGAGCCATTAAAATAATTGATTACATGATTACATTTTTTCACAATGACAATAAATTATTCATAATTTATTGATTCTCCCTGAATCTTCTTTTTTTATCTTTTGAATTTATCTTTTTAAAATAGCATACTGCTTATACAGGTGCATCTCAATAAATTAGAATGTCGTGGAAAAGTTCATTTATTTCAGTAATTCAACTCAAATTGTGAAACTCGTGTATTAAATAAATTCAATGCACACAGACTGCAGAAGTTTAAGTCTTTGGTTCTTTTAATTGTGATGATTTTGGCTCACATTTAACAAAAACCCACCAATTCACTATCTCAACAAATTAGAATACTTCATAAGACCAATAAAAAAAACATTTTTAGTGAATTGTTGGCCTTCTGGAAAGTATGTTCATTTACTGTACATGTACTCAATACTTGGTAGGGGCTCCTTTTGCTTTAATTACTGCCTCAATTCGGCGTGGCATGGAGGTGATCAGTTTGTGGCACTGCTGAGGTGGTATGGAAGCCCAGGTTTCTTTGACAGTGGCCTTCAGCTCATCTGCATTTTTTGGTCTCTTGTTTCTCATTTTCCTCTTGACAATACCCCATAGATTCTCTATGGGGTTCAGGTCTGGTGAGTTTGCTGGCCAGTCAAACATACCAACACTATGGTCATTTAACCAACTTTCGGTGCTTTTGGCAGTGTGGGCAGGTACCAAATCCTGCTGGAAAATGAAATCACAGAAAGTCTTCCAGTTTTGTGTTCATGTGGCAATAATTATAAATTGAGAGGCCACACAGAATTTGACCACTGGATTTACAAAAATCATAAAAATTTTAAGAAGTTTTTTTTAACATTTCAACATTGCATCAGTTACTGACGAACACATAAATGTTTATTTTAATTATCATAATATCATTCAGTGGTAATGTTATGCTTAATGCACTTCATGTTGTTAATAACAATGAATGGAATACTGTATATGTGACCCTGGACCACAAAACCAGTCATAAGTAGCACGGGTATATTTGTAGCAATAGCCAACAATACGGGTCAAAATTATTGATTTTTCTTTTATGCCAAAAATCATTAGGATATTAAGTAAAGATCATGTTCCATGAAGATATTTTGTAAATTTTGTACCATAAATATATTTAAAAAAAATTTAATTTTCAATATAAAAAAATTCATATCAATATCAATATTAAAAAAAATCATTTTGGATTAGTAGGACTTAATTTGGACAACTTTAAAGGTGATTTTCTCAATATTTAGATTTTTTTGCACCCTCAGATTCCAGATTTTCAAATAGTTATATCTCGGCCAAATATTGTCCTATCCTAACAAACCATACATCAATGGAAAGCTATTTTTGAATGAATGAATCTCTGTTTCAAAAAATTTAACCTTATGGTCCTGGGTCACATATTTTCTTTCTCTTTGTATTTTTATATCAATATACTAAAAGATTATCCTATTTAAATCGATCTGATAAATGAGTTAGGTCAAAAGTAATCTTAAAGTAATCAAAAAGTACTCTGATTATATTACCTAAAATGTGTAATGTAATGGATTACGTTACTAACTACAATTTTGTCATGTAATTTGGAATCAGTAACAGACTACAATTTGCAAGTAATCTACCCAGCTCTGTCTATCAGTCTGTCTCTTGAAAGTCATGCAAAAAGTGGAGAAGAAGATACTTTTTTTTTTTTACATAGCTACAAATATAATACAAAAAATATATATATAATACCACTTCAGGCACTTTATGTTCATGGAATTCTTGTTTAATCACAATTCATTTTGGTGTAAAGTGTACTAAAATAGTTAGGTATTAGCCTAAATGTAAAGTGTTGCACATTGTATTGATACATATGAGTATGTGTTTTTGTACATCGCTTGCAATTGCTTTTTATCACTTAATTAGAAGCATAAACTAAATTGTGTCTTCCATTACATAGGGACTACTAAACAGACATTTAGAAGTTTATTTTAAAGTGCCAAGCATTGAAAATCTAAATGTGTAAATAAAGCTTAGTTAACACTTTGTTAACACAACACACCATGTTGTAAGTGTGTCCCATCAGGTAATCAAAAGTTCTACACACATTTACATTTACATTTAGTCATTTATCAGACGCTTTTATCCAAAGCGACTTACACACACTTGTGGTCTTCATACCCAGATCAGGCCAATCAACAGTAATGTATTAGAAATATCCCCATCTAGTGGTGAACTCTACTAGAATACATCACGCATATGGTAATTAAGTATCAAAACACATTAAAATGCTTAATTTGTGACATTACCTGCACAGTAGAGAATGAATGGTTTAATAGTGGTGCAGAGCATGAATCAGCCCTATGCAAAACACAAGGTAATAGACAAAGGCATCATAATTAAGCTTGATGAAAACAGAGTTCAATTAATTTCATCTGCCTGAAACAAGGCATTTGACGCCTAACACTGAGTGTTTCTTAATATGTTGAACACAAAAATACTAAACAGTTGAACAATAATGATTGTGTTTTAATGTTTACCAGTAAATTTATTGAGTAGCCTACTCAAAGTGTGAAAAATACCCTCTCCATTTCCCATTGAATCTGCTTTTGGAAACCCTTAATAGCCTACATACACTTATAACCGATAGATGGCGCTGTCCCTATTTATGCAATAATTGAACTTTTAACTTATTTACTTTGCATTACATGAGATGTTACATTTCATCAGAATCAGAATGAGCTTTATTGCCAGGTATGTTTACACATACGAGGAATTTGTTTTCGTGACAGAAGCTTCCACAGTGTAACAGAATGACAGTGACAGAACAAAAAACACAGATAAGAGCTGAGTAATCCCCAAAATTATACTGGATACAGACCAAAAAAAAAAATTTCTATGAATTGTGAAATGTGTGAGATATCCCCAAATGTACACTCTAAAAAATGCTGGGTTAAAAACAACCCAACTTGGGTTATTTGGCAACCCAGCTGGGTAAATATTGGACAGAACACATGCTGGGTTATTTTGACCCAGCTGGTTGGGTTAAACGTTTTTATCAAACATGCTGGGTTGTTTTATTTAAGTCAACTATTATTTAAAAAGTATAATATTGCTGCCTTAAAATGGGCTGAAAAAAAAAATCACACAGAATTACTAGAGGCAACAGCAATAAACAAAAGATTAACATTTATTATTAAGCAAGAACACATGGACGAAATACAAGACAAATTTAATTTATTTGGGTAAATACAGCATAGTTTACAATATTACATATATTTAAACTCGTTCAACATGCATTTTATAAACAAAAAATGTAACATTTAAAAGTAGCATTTTAATTTAAGTGTATTCAACCCTTCTCTATAATCGCTTTTTACAGAAACAGTGCTAATTCTCGTGGCGGTGTGTCGATGAAATTGAGCCGGTGAAGGGCTGCTGTTCGCCGGGGAACTGCGAACTTCAGACCGCGGCCTCGCGTTTCATTCATAGCTGAGAGATGCCGTGACTGACTCCAAAACCTGCCCATAAACAAACAGAGATTAGAGAACATATTTTAACATCAAATTAAATTAAACTCAGTATTGTAATGAAAAAAAATCCATTTGTTATGCAAGGCAAAAGGCGTTTCCATCGTCCTTATGTTGCGTTGCACAAAATAATAAAATTTACAGGACAGTAAAGACTTTAAAGATGAAATAAAATGTATACAAAATAAAGCACTTATTTTGCTGAAGAAGTGCACCAAATCGGCGGCGCTGAGAACCGCTCTCTCCTGTAGAGGACTCAAAAAGCCTGTGCTCTGACTTTAACTCAGCAGCTGCGTTGTTTCGTCGGAGACAGGCTCAACCCAGCAGTTGGGTAGAAAAAAATAACCCAGCATTAAAAATGACCCAGCACCTGGGTAAAAAAAAATGATAAAAAATGACCCAACAGGCTGAACCCAGCATTTGGCTTAAAAAATAACCCAGCATGTTTTTAGAGTGTACAGGGATTAGCAAAACTCCAACATTATGATTTCAGTAAACCTTCAAGAAGGATAAAGGGAATCTGTGTAATACTACCACATGCAAGCTAAGCTTTGTATTCAGAGAAGAGCACATGTTCTACTCCGGCCTAACATAAATCAGAATATTGACAGGTTGGTAAATGAATTTGACACAAATGTGTAGGAAACCTGTAATGAAATTGACTTAAAGGCATTATGTATTCTCTGACTTTAACTCAGCAGCTGCGTTGTTTCGTCGGAGACAGGCTCAACCCAGCAGTTGGGTAGAAAAAAATAACCCAGCATTAAAAATGACCCAGCACCTGGGTAAAAAAAAATGATAAAAAATGACCCAACAGGCTGAACCCAGCATTTGGCTTAAAAAATAACCCAGCATGTTTTTAGAGTGTACAGGGATTAGCAAAACTCCAACATTATGATTTCAGTAAACCTTCAAGAAGGATAAAGGGAATCTGTGTAATACTACCACATGCAAGCTAAGCTTTGTATTCAGAGAAGAGCACATGTTCTACTCCGGCCTAACATGAATCAGAATATTGACAGGTTGGTAAATGAATTTGACACAAATGTGTAGGAAACCTGTAATGAAATTGACTTAAAGGCATTATGTATTTAAAAACAAAAAATGCTAGTTTAAAGTTTGTGATAGATTGTGATAGGCCTATGCGCTGCACTTGCCAGTAGACTGTACGTTATCTCGATTGAAATTCCTACTGTTAGGAGAAAGATGTAATGACAAGTAGAGACTTCACAATACTGTCAACAGACGTGAAGTGATGTGGCGACGTGATCTGATAAGTGCATGAGTTATAAAAAGACACTAATAACTCAGCCCTTGTGCGTTTCCCAGATTTTTTATTATCACGAAATGGGGAAAAAAAAAATTGTGACAGCTTACATAGATTGCTATCATGACTATTTATGAGGAAAGCCGCTAAAGTTCTCGCCCCAGTTAACACTGAAAGCGGATGTAGTTTATGAACTCTGTCTACACTCTTAAAAATAAAGATTCTGCATTGGTATCAGTGATTCTATGAAGAATCTTTAACCTTAATTGAAACTTTCCATTGTAAAAAAGGTTCTTTATAGTGGAAAATGATTCTTCTCACTAAGAAAAGAAGGCATTTCTTCTATATGACAATGGAAAAAACAACATTTGTTTTAAAGAGTGTAGTATGCGCTTACATTATACTGTAGATCAGTACATGCCCGAGGAACCCCTCACATTCAAGGATGTGGTCATGCTTTTGGTCAGCTGCAGAATTCAATTTGTCCACTAGAGGACGATGGAGCTGCAACTTTACACAGGGAAATAGTGAATTAGTGATATAATTTAACAGATCCTGTACAGTAGATACTAGAGGTTTGGCGCAAAATAACCGCTTAGAAAGTATAATATGCAGTGCTTTTTTTTATTTTATTTTTTATAGTGGAATGTGGTCTTATGCATACCTAACACAAATATAAGGGCTTATTTAACTAATATATAGGTAATAATCTAAAAGAATACATGCATACAATCATTTAGGCATTGCTTGCGACGTCACAATAATCACGAGAGTTTTGAAAAGCCATTGAGACTCCATTTCCCAGTGTCACCGAGGATGAGCGTCCTAATAATAAAACAGCCCAGTTTCGAAGAGGATGGAGGGAGGGATGCTTGATCGTGTCGACTGCGATGCACCTGCGAAGCGCTCTGTCGCATCATCTCACTGGCGCTGCTTTAGAATGAACGAGAGCGAGTTGCTCTGCATCGCAACATGCTTAAACTCCGCTCCTCTCGCGGAGGATCTGTTGTTTGAAGTTTGCGAATGAAACGTTGGGCAGTCTGCACTCACATAAATGACCGTGCAAAACGCGCGTCTCTCTCATTTCGTTTACAGATGACCGTCGCGGCAGCAATGGCAGGGTCAAACATGGTCTTTTCCGATGTTGAAAGTTTTCTAGACGAGCACCCGGAATTATTACAGGACTATCTGAACAGAAAAGCCAAGGCAAGTATGGTGGAAAGGTGGATGAAGAACCATCACGCCACTAAAACTCCGGCGAACTCCAGCGCGGAAGCGGAGAAAGCGGCGAACGCGTGCGGCAAAGACAGCTGGGCGAGCAGAAGCGACGGACTGCAGAGACGAGCGTCGCAGAAAGAGCTGAGGAAAACCTTCGCCAGGTCTAAAGCCATCAACGCCAACAGGACTTACGACGAACACGTTAACTCCAGAGCCCAGGAGCCGCTGACCAGCATGAGGAGACGCGCGCTGCTGCGTAAAGCCAGCTCTCTGCCGCCAACCACCGCGCACATCCTCTCCGCGCTGCTGGAGTCCCGGGTCAACATCCCTCAGTACCCCTCCACCGCCGTAGACTACAAATACTACCTGAAGGAGCACAACGAGAGGGAGTTCTTCCTGGAGCTCGTCAAAGACATCTCCAACGACCTGGATTTGACCAGTCTGAGCTACAAGATCCTGGTGTTTGTGTGCATCATGGTGGATGCTGACCGCTGCTCCCTGTTCCTGGTGGAGGGACCGGCCAGTAAAAAGACTCTGGTGTCCAAGTTCTTTGACGTTCACGCTGGAACCACAGTGTTGCCCTCTCTCAGTAACTCGGATGAGGTGCAGGGGCCCTGGGGAAAGTGCATCATTG
>NW_015654097.1:143406-175326 GCF_001515625.1 Sinocyclocheilus rhinocerous
ATATATATATATATATATATATATTAGTGATATTAATATTGAATTAGTGATATTAATAGTGGAATGTGGACTTGTGCACATCTAACAAAAATATAAGGGCTTATTTAACTAATAGCTATATGTAATAATTTAAGGGAATGCATGCGCACAAATAATATAGATACCTTACATTGATTACGAAATCACAATAATCACGAAAGTTTTGAAAAGCCATTAAGACTGCATTTCCCAGCGCCCTTATAATAAAACACCCCAGTTATGAAAAGACTCAGAAGAGGATGAAGGGAGGAATGCGTGGTCATGTCGTCAGTGATGCACCTGCGAGGCGCTCTGTCGCATCATCTCACTGGCGCCGCTTTAGAATGAACGAAAGCGCACGGAACCGCCGGATCGCAAAATCGTTAAACAGAATGAACGCTGAACTTACGAGGACCACGTCCGCTCTTCTCGCGGAGGATCTGTTGTCTTAAGTTTGCGAATGATTCGTTGAGCTCTGCACTCACATAAATGACCGTTCAACACGCGCGCCTCTCTCATTTTATTTACAGATGACCGTAGCGGCAGCAATGGCAGGGTCAAATATGGTCTTTTCCGATGTTGAAAGTTTTCTAGACGAGCACCCGGAATTATTAGAGGACTATCTGAACAGAAAAGGCAAGGCAAGTATGGTGGAAAAGTGGCTGAAGAACCGTCACGCGACTAAAACTCCGGCGAACTCCAGAACGGAAGCGGAGAAAGCGGCGAACGCGTGCAGCAAAGACAGCTGGGCGAGCAGAAGCGACGGGCTGCAGAGACGAGCGTCGCAGAAAGAGCTGCGGAAAACCTTCGCCAGGTCTAAAGCCATCAACGCCAACAGGACTTACGACGAACACGTTAACTCCAGAGCCCAGGAGCCGCTGACCAGCATGAGGAGACGCGCGCTGCTGCGTAAAGCCAGCTCTCTGCCGCCAACCACCGCGCACATCCTCTCCGCGCTGCTGGAGTCCCGGGTCAACATCCCTCAGTACCCCTCCACCGCCGTAGACTACAAATACTACCTGAAGGAGCACAACGAGAGGGAGTTCTTCCTGGAGCTCGTCAAAGACATCTCCAACGACCTGGATTTGACCAGTCTGAGCTACAAGATCCTGGTGTTTGTGTGCATCATGGTGGATGCTGACCGCTGCTCCCTGTTCCTGGTGGAGGGACCGGCCAGTAAAAAGACTCTGGTGTCCAAGTTCTTTGACGTTCACGCTGGAACCACAGTGTTGCCCTCTCTCAGTAACTCGGATGAGGTGCAGGTGCCCTGGGGAAAGGGCATCATTGGATATGTGGCTGAACATGGGGAAACTGTCAGCATTCCCGATGCATATCAGGTGAAAGCAGGAATAAAGTGATTGCTTCTTGTCCGAAAGAAAAAAAAACTTCAAGGATGTGTGTTTGGAGCCACAGTTGTAAAGGGATAAAAGTATCAGTCAAATAAGAACTTACTTAAAGTCAAATTCCTATGTATGATTTTTTTCTTTGGGATTTTGTTTTTTCTTATTTAATTCTTTTAGGATTCTTTTTAAGTCCTGCAGCCATTTAGAATGTTTTAGGATGGTTTCCATATAATGATAGAAATTCCTCTGGGATTAGGAATACGTTGTTACCATACAGTAGGATCCATGGTGAGGTCACTCACATTACATTTTCCCATATGGATAATTAATTATCATATAGACAGGACAACACATATTAAGTGAAACAGAAGATGATTGTTTCTAGTCCAAAAGTCTTAATGTGCACAGGATTGATCAATTTATCCTATTGAATAAAGTGAAAATCCTATTTTTCAGGTTATTTTATTATTAGTATTTTATTTATTTATTTTAACTAAAGGATCATTGGATAAATAATTATCAGTTAGGCAGGAAAGTATTTTACAGAGACAATTATTGATGGTGAAACTCCTGATGCATATCAGGTGAAGCAGAAATAAAATAATTGTTTAAAAAAAATCTAAAGAATGATTCTGATGGACGTTCTGCTATAATTATGATCAAATGTAAAGGTATTAAAGTCATGCAGAATAAAAAAAAAGATCCTATTTTAATTCAAAGTGTTAATGTTGAAGTAATGTTAAAGTCATTAAATGTTTGTAAAAGCATCTAAAACCTCCTAATGCCAGATGAATTTCTATGATACATCTGTTCCAAATGATCATGAACATGGAATTTATATTGTAATTTCTATATGAAAACAAAGGGACCAAAGTAATAGCCAAAGAACTCTTACTTTGATCTGTTACAATTTTCCAAATTATGAGATAGAAATTCAAGATGATGAAGCTTGGGGCATCTGTTGCGAGGCCAGTCATACTACATTTTCCCATATGAATAATTACTTGTCAGATAGAAAGGAACAAATTTGACTGATATCACTTTTGATGGAGAAAGAGCAATCTTTCCTGATGCATAACAGGTGAAGCAGGAATAAAATGACAGTTCGTAGTTTAAAAATACTGGAAGTTGAGAACAGATTTGCTAATGGAATGTCTATTTTAATTTGCAATCCATCCTAATGGGAGAAAAAAACGAATCCTTTAAGAATCCTTCCGAAACTTTCGGTAGTAAAACAATTTTGAATGTTGAGTGATCTAGGACCTTTATACAGTGCGTGTCATTGTACAAGTCTATCCCTCACAGCATAATTTGCATCTGTGTTAAATTCAGTATGGCGTCTAACCTGACTCAAGTCTATAATTAACATTATAATAAACAGAATAATCATTTTATCCCACTGGATTTAAAAAAAAAACGGCCAAAGGTGGTTTCTTCTGGATTTTGTTTCTGGATTTGATGGTTTTAGAGGAGTTTTGGGCACTGTCTTGGAGATCAGCTGACACCACACTAAAACCAACTGAACACCAGGACGGGAGACTGATCAAACCAGCTAACACCAGCACACCACCTTAAGCTGTTTTTTCTGTCCAGCAGCATTGTATTTGATTCTTAAACGATTCTCATTTGAGGCCCGTGGAAATTCAGTTAGGGTTAGGAAGCATTAGCATTTGTTGACTCTTGCATCAATGGCAAGGTCACTCACATGACATTATCCCATACGGATAGTGACTGTCACATAGACAGGAGAGTATTTTATTGTGACCCTGAGTGATGTTTTTGGTTTGATTATTCCCTGAGATCCATAAAGGGCCTCAGTGAAATAATGAGTTGTGTGAGAGTATCTGAGTATTGATTACTGAATCGATCAGCTCAGACAAACTTCATCCTCCCTGTTCTACAGTTATAGTCCTGGTGCTGTGATGATGATGATGATGATGCCAGCTCGCAGTTCTCTAATTAGTCTGTCAATCTGCGTTTGCCTTTTCATTTAGCAAGCGGAGCAGATCATTAAAACTGCATTATTTATAGCAGTAAACTCAGCATTTCAGAGACCATTCAAACAGGAGATGGAAACATGGGCATGAACATTATTAGTTAATATTAATTAAAAATATTAACACTTTGTAATAACTGTCATTGATAAGTCATTGCATTATATATAAGTTGTAGCTACTTAGATTATGTACTTAAATATGAATAAGACGTAATTAAAAGTTTCATGATATTTCTGTATATTTGAACATGAACTAATCTGTTAAGATGTATTTAATGTTAGTGTTTGTTAATGTTAAAATACTGTTAAGCTACAATGCCAATCAAAAGTTTGGAATAATTAATAATTAGGCTGCATTTATTTCATCAATAATAAACTGTAATATTGTGAAATAGAGTAATTTAAAATAACTGCATTTTAAACTGTAATTTATTCCTATGATCAAAGCTTAATTTTCAGCATCATTACTCCAGTCTTCAGAGTCACACAATCCTTCAGAAATCATTCTAATATGCTGATTTGCTGCTCAAAAAGCATTTCTTATTATTATCAATGTTGAAAACAGTTGTGCTGCTGAATATTTATGCGAAAATTGTGATGCGCTACCATTTAAAAGTCTGGGTAATTTAAAGAAAGAGAAAGAAAATACTTTTGTTCAGCAAGTATGCGTTAAATTGATGAAAAGTGATAAATACATTACATTTATAAAGATTTCTATTTCAAATAACAGCTGTTCTTTTAACTTTCTATTCATCAAATAATTCTGCAACAATGCATTATGGTTTTGCTACAAACACATTAAGCAGCAAGAACTGTTTTCAACAATGATTATATTAAAAATCATTATTAATAATTGAACGCCAATAATAATTGAAAATAGCTGAGCAGCAAATCAGCCTATTAGAATAATATATGATTTCAATATTATAACGGTTATTTTAAATTGTAATAATTTTTGATAATATTACTTTTACTGTATTTTTGATCAAATAAATGCAGCCTTGGTGAGAATAAGAGACTTCTTTTTTAAAAATCTTAATTATTCCAATCTTTCGGTAGTGTGTTATAAAGCAGTGGAGACCAGAAATATTCTACTCCAGGCAGGGTAAGAAGTGTTTCTCATGTTTCTGTCACTTTCTGTGTTTTTTGCAGTTCTATTTAGTGCCGCTAGCAGCACAGCAATGACACACTTCACCTCTAATTCGTTTGGCTTCTCCTAACAGTTATTATAAGTGTTCCCATTCAGCTGAGAGTGACTGTCTCTTGTCCTCTTTTGTAGGACCATCGTTTCAGTGATGAGATTGATAAACTCACCGGATATAAAACCAAGTCTCTGCTGTGCATGCCCATCCACAACAGTGATGGAGATGTCATCGGGGTCACACAGGCCATCAACAAGAGTCCCAATGGAGCACTCTTCACCGACGATGACGAAAAGGTACCACATGCACATGCTCTGTAACAGCGCTTTACTCGCTGAACCTTATTATACAAGTTAACTATGCTTGCCTTCTGCTCTTGTCTTCTATAAACATTTGACCTAGTGTGTTTCTTCCAATGTGTAAAATGCAACACAGAAAATTATTTTTTTTCTCCATCCTGAATGGTTTAATGTTAGAAATGGAAACGAATGCATCTTCTGGATTTTCAGAGTGATACAGGAGGTCAGGGGTCGTCTCTCAGCTTTCAGGGTGGAGTTTTTCATATCATTAGCAAAGCATTTCTACCTAAGGATGTGGATTTTTAGATGATAGCTGTCTGAGATGGTGAATGGGAATGTGATTTGTGTAACATTAGCAACACATTATTAGCTGTTTAATAACATAGTCAATCCAAAGGCTAATGATATCAATTACTGTTACGTGTCCGACGTTGCTGAGAGTAATGCATAAAATGCATTCCCATTCTGATACATCGACTTGTACACAACCCTATAATTAATTCTTCCTCTTCTTTTTTGGAATCAGTTTCTGGTCCAAACTAGGGATGTCACGATACCAAAAATCTAGTAGTCGGTACCGATACCACTAAAAGTACACGATACTCGATACCGAGTCGATACCACTGGAAAAAATAACTCCATTAACTCCTTTAACATTACAAAAACGCAACATTAGTGGCACTTGTACTTGAAATAATACACACACACGCGCACAAGCACACACACACACACACACACACCTATATTCTGAATGCAAGCAGTAGTTTAAATTCACTGACATACTGGCAGGCCGAAAATACTTTTTAAAACCATTCATAAGCAACAATTATTTAAAACAATAATATTAGCCAATAATGTTGATAAGGATAATCCAAGGACGGATACACAATGAATGAACAAGCTGTAAGCTGTCAGACAGTTATGTGTGTGCGTAATCATGCGCTGCGCTCGTGCTTTCAGAGCTGCGCGCTCTCATTTAAATCTCTCACAATCATATTCATATATCGTCGCCGTCTTCCACGTTAAGTTCTTCTGTGTGCTTTTAGGCGTTTTTTTTTCTTATTTTTTACCCTTTGAGGACCGGCTGAAACACTTTTAGGCGTATGCTCTTGCCTGCCCCCGTCAGTTCCGGAAGAATTGCAGCCTCGCTAATCGATACCTTCGGTACTTACGCTACTGAAGAAAAACAAGTACTGGCAGGATTTTAAAATGTAAATACTGACTTGGTACCGTAGTATCGGTTCTCGTGACATCCCTAGTTCAAACATATATAGCTGAATTAATCCAATAGTGCCACTTGCCATTGTGTAGCATTTACTACTTCAGTTAATTTGAGTGAAAGAGGAGCAGGTCCGAGCTGGTGTGATTGAGTGGAGGCGGGGACTAATTTGCATATATATCCACATATACTAAATGATTTTGTGAGTCAGAGTCCACTTGACTTTAAAGAGCCCGAACATTTAAAGTGGCAGAAGAAATGCACTATTTGGACAAAGGTATTTGGACGCACCTCTTAATTACTGAATTCAGGTGTTTCAATCAAACCCATTGCCACAGGTGCATAAAATCAAGCATCTAGCCATGCAGTCTGTGGCTACGTCTACATTAATCCGGATACATTTGAAAATGGTGTTTTCATTTCAAAATGCTCTCTGTCCACACTAGCGTATTCAAGCATTTTCCAAAAGTTTCTCATCCACATTGAAACATCGGAAAACATTCAATTCTCTTTCCTGCGCATGCGAAAAGCCTCATAAAAGCTCTCTGAGATGATACAGACGGAACGGACATAATAAGTTTACATGCAATTCTTCTGCCCTGCTGAAAAAACCAGCATACTGTATGCTGCATATACACCATTATATGTCTGATCTAAAACGCAACTGCCCTCATGTTTTGCCGCAAAACAGCAATCGCGAATACATTTTCTGTCACCTTTGCAGGACTGTGATATGAAGAGTGTACGAAGTAACATATCTTTAGCAACAGTGTGAAAGTAGCACATAACAGGCACAATACCGGTATAAACCTAGATATCTATTAGTGCAGTATGTGTCACATGACTAAACATGTGTCATCGTTTTCAAATACCTTCGTTTTCACAGTCCACTCTACAACACGAAAACGGCGTTTTCAAATTTATCCACTTTGGAGACCGTTTTCAAAAAGCTCAGTTTTCCATGACAAAAACGCTGTCTCAGTGTGGACGGAAGGCCAAAACGGAGAGAAAAAGATGCGTTTTCAAACTAAAAATATTAGTGTGGACAAGGCCTGCATTTACAAACATTTGTGAAAAAATGGGTCGTTCTGAAGAACTTAAGTGTGGTACTGTGATAGGATGCCACAATAAGTCAGTTTGTGGAATTTCATCAATGCTAGATTTTCCACGGTCAACTGTAAGTGGAGGAGGTCTAATTGTATGGGGCTGTTTTTCAGGGCCTGGGCTCGACCCGTCACTTCCAGTAAAGGAAGTTCTTAAGCATACCAAGACATTTGGGAAAATGCTATGCTTCCAACTTTGTGCTGAACTTGACTGCCCCACACAGAGCCCTGACTTCAACCCCATCAAACACCTTTGAGATAAACTGGCATGGAGATTGTGAGCCAGGTCTTCTGATCCAACATCAGTGCCTGTCCTCACAAATCCACTACTGGATGAATGGGCAAAAATTCCCACAGAATCACTTCAAAACCTAGTGGAAAGCCTTCACAGAAGAGTGGAAGCTGTTGCTGCAAAAGGAGACCAGTTCCACATTAATGTGTATAAAATGCGATTTCATTAAATTCGCTGTTGGTGTAATGGTCAGGTATCGTAATACTTTTGTCCATACATATAGTGAAATTGTAGCGTGCGCTTATAATAAACAGAACAATATCGTTCATAGATGCGGATGCTAATATAGATACCTTTATAGTAATCATTCTTGGTGTGAATGGGCCTTAACATTGTGCAACCCCCTGCACGCACAGAAGTTTTCTTTTACTTATAAATATATCATATCAGAATTTTTTGGGGACATAAAGTCAGAAATGTGAGGATGGTACAACTGTATGATATCTCAATAAACAAAAATGCTTATTTAAAAGCAAACCATTATTGAAAAGATCACCTTATTAGGTAGTTTTACACGTTTTTATTATTTATTTGAAAATCACTACTTTGCTACTTACTAAAATGTGAAAAAAAACTTTTGTCCTCCAACACAAAGTCATGTTATGCAACCAACATGGAGAAAAATATAAAACTGGAAATTATATCATAGAGAGGACCCCTGCAGACACTCATGACTGTGTGTCAAGGTCAATAAGTCTCTTAAAATACCAGATAATTTCATCTTTTTATGACAATACAAAGCCAGTATAACTCCTTATACTTATATTTAATTATAAACTTATATCAAAATATATATTTGACAAGATTTTGACTTTATCTTGGGCACTCTTATTTGTTATTGCTCCATTAACAGATAATTCTACCTCTGAGCAGAGAAATTTAATAAGGTGTAGAGAGTGAAATTCAGTTTAGTGCATTCAGTTGAGGAGACTGCAGTGATGTCTCATAGCTTTGCACTGACGTCACAAACTGTGTGCTTATGTAATGGTCCTGTCATTGGATCACTGTGAGTGGGCAGAGTGTTCATGACTGTCTGTGTAAAGCTGAACAGTTAGCGTTAGTTGTCCTTGTCATCGTTTGTTCTGGGTTAAGGTAGCGTGGTCAACCACGCCACGCTATCATGAAAAAGAAATAAAGTGTCTCATTAATGTTGACCTTCAGTAACAATGAAGTCTTTATAAACACAGAAGCAGTTCTCATATGGCAGAGTCATTAATCAGCGGCCGCTGCTGAAGTCCCTGAGCCGCGCTGCTCTGTTTACAGGAGCTCAAGTGACGGGTAATACGCCTTATTTCACAGGGATGCGCGGCATGTGTGAAACGTGTGAATGTATGGGACATATTCATTTGAACTTTTTTACTTTTCTCTGTCTTTACAAAAAGTTTTTTTGGAGTTACGGTAGTACCATTTGAAATACTTTTGGATTTCCATGTACAATATCATAACACATGAATATCATATCAACATGGAACCACCACAGTACCTGTGTAAGCATTATTAGTGGTGCTTGCTAATGCATTCATTACTATTTAGCCCCGTTCACACTGACAGTCTCTGTGTGTTTTTAGCAACCATTCCCACTCTTTATCATTTGGCGCGTCACTGCCTGTAATATCGTTTGTAATTCTTTGACCGTTTTTGATTCAGTTCACAAAACTGGTCTGAATGATTCATTCACACACTGAACTGAATTGGCTCTTGATTTCAACAACCTTAATGATCAAGTTGCAGTAGTTAATAGCTCAGTGGACCCATGTAAAAACGAAGTGCACTTAACAGTTAGTTAATGTCATGTAATCAAACAGACAGTGAACACTATTAACAGCAATGATTATATGTTGCGATCAAACTTATAGCAAAATTTGGTCGTTTTGTATGTTGTTTGAGGGTTGGCATCATCTGAGGTCCTCTGAGGGGTTGGCATCATCTCTTCTCAGGTGTTCGGTCATCTCTGGTCTGTAATCTAGATTTAAACAGAGAGAGTGTGTCTGAACCCTGAACGTTATCAGGAAGGCTATTCCAGAGTTTGGGAGCCAAATGTGAAAAAGCTCTACCTCCTTTAGTGGACTTTGCTATCCTAGGAACTACCAAGAGTCCAGAGTTTTGCGACCTTAGAGAGCGTGATGGATTGTAGCGTGGTAGAAGACTAGTTAGGTACGCAGGAGCTAACCCATTAAGGGCCTTATAGGCAAGTAATAATATTTTGTAAATGATACGGAACTTAATAGGTAGCCAGTGCAGAGACTGTAAAATTATAATCCTACTGCTCAAAATACCTGGGTTTTTCTCAAAATAACCACTATATGGAGTCAAGATATATTTTTGTTGTTGCTATGGACTACGTTGACAAGAGTGATGTAGAAGTATTCACCGTGAAGCTTACCGTGCATGTATCTCAAAGAACATTATTTTACCATGAGTGATCTAACTTTCAGCAGTAAGAATTTTTTTTTTTACAGTTTTTACAGTTATATGATATGACAATAAGGCCTATTGTTAGAGATTACATTTTATTTAAGGAAAATATTAATATATTTTCATAATCATTTTTTTTTTTTCCAAACCTAGTCTGTGGGGTAAAACACCCCCAGATGGCATCACTTCCCACTATGATAATTACTGTAGTTACTATGTTCTGAACATTACATTCTTTGTTGAATAAATATATTTGGACTTATATTTAAAAATGACCTCAAGTTAGCATCGGCTAGCTAATTAGCTAGACAGTTAGCATCAGCTAACAATATTGTCTGATTTTCAGCAACTGTTATCAACTGTTATTTCGGCTTGTCTTTTTCATTTTAAGCTAAAACTGCTTGTACTGTGATTTTGCTCCAAATGTATAAAGCAAATGGCTTTGTCAGAGTGGCGGCATTTTACCCCACCTGTTGGAAAACGCCCCCTTGGTACAAATGTAATTTTAGTTAAAAATCTAATAAAATGAAAACTGGACATTTTTCATACTTGGTTTATAATTTGTCAAAAGGACAACTATTCTTATCACATTTAACTTCTGATTCACATAAAAAGAAATGAATGTGCATGCTTTATTTAAATTTGTGTTATTTTAATGTTTGGATTTGTTTTTTGACCTAAAACCTACACATACACATTCAAACATTTCAATGGGTTTAAACAGATCACCCTTTACATCAGATTTAGCTTACAAACAACTGACAGTTGTGACCTAAATATAATTTTTAGTTACAATAATTAATCCTAAAATTCGACATTTGTAACTTAGTTTTCACAGTATTAGTTGCGCATGCACTCAGGGGATTCTTGTCAGATTTGTGAATACAGTTCACTGGAGACTCGCTCTGAATGGATGTTTTGAATCAGTGATTTGTTGACTCGAGAACAGCTGCAATCGGATTAGTCCAATTCGCGAATGAATCGTTTGGTGCGATTTGCGAACCGATTTAACAGGTTCATTGAAAAGAATCAGTTCGTTCATAAATAGGGCACTGCTTTTGCGTCTTGGAGCATGTGACGATTTCTTCATTTAAAAATAAGAAGTAACGATATGTTTTATGAAATGTAGTGGAGTATAAAGTACGATCTTACGCTTTGGAATGTAGTGAAGTAAAAGTAAAAGTTAAAGTTACTCAAAATAAAACTACTCCAGTAAAGTACAGATACTTGAAAAATCTACTTAAGTACAGTAACGAAGTAAAAATACTTGTATATAAAATACTTACATATTTTCCGCTGTTTTGTTGAGCTATTGAAGTAGGTAGCCTACATATCCAGACCTCAAGATGCATAATTAACTATGAATGTGAATATGAGCCTAGTTGTTCTTTCTTATTTATTTATTTGTTTTAATGAACGTTCTCATTGTGTTCTTCTGATTTGATTGGTCCAGTGACGATGGCTCCACACCCCGTCATCGTGAGGTGAATACACTTATCTTTCATCTCTGTGAATGAAACAGATGCTGTGGGTTTTAAAGCTGAACAGGATGTCTCGTGTTTCTCAACGTAACCAGTGAGCGCAGCGCTGACACCGGATATAATGAATGTGTCCAGAGGCGTCAGGGATGCTGAGAGGAGACACACTAACTCTCTGTGTGCGTGTGTGTGTGCGTGTGTATTTGCTGATGTCTAAATGAGGCATTGTATTATTTTGTAGAAAGCATTATTTAACCTTTATCTCAGAGTCACCAGCCACACACTTACAGACTGAGACACATGATCTATCTAGATATTTAAAGGGATAGTTCATCCAAAAATAATTTTTCTGTCATTATTTACTCACCCCGATGTAGTTTCAAACTTACAAGAAATACAAACAAATGTTTCCATTCTCTTTTTCATGCGGCCAAGAGGGAATAAAGCTTCAAAAAGCACCATAGAAGTATCATAAAAGTGGTCCATACAATTTGTTTGCTATAATTCAAGTCTTCAAATGCCATATAATAGCTTTGTGTGAGAAAAGTGATGACTGTGATTCTTTTCAGTGGATTCATTGATTCTGAATTGGTCTCAATGATTCATTCATACATCAGACTGTTCTTGATTTGAACTCACTTAATGTGAGTTAAGTGCACTTGATTGTATTAAATGTGTACTTGCAGGTACTTCAGACCTTAAAATTATATTGTTAAACAACAGTAAATCATTGTTTTAATAATGCTTTGTGGTTCTGTAAGGTAGAACATAAGCACATGTAAAGTTGTTGATCATAATTTTAACTGTAGTGTTCAATATTACATTCAAAGTTAATGTATTTGAAATGTACTACATTGAAACTTCATCATTACAAATGTGTAATTAAAATATATTTAAATTAGGGCTGTCAGTTTAACGCGTTAACTTAATTAATTAGATATGAAAAAATAATGCGATTAAAATATTTTAACGCAGTTTACGCACTGGCCCCCAGACCTGTACGTCATCTTACATTTCATACAGTTGACTGCTGACAAATATGATGCAGGGAAACATCTCCATAAATGCAGTTATGCCCTAAAATTCAAGATATTGGGATAAAAAAATGCCCCTGTATGTATTTTTGTCTCATATTTATATCATATGATAAGCATATCACCAGCAACGAGAGCAATATCAGACGAGTGCTGTTTCTGTCACGAAGAACACAAGTGCAAATGTGATTTTATACAACAGTTCAGTAAATAAGAAGTTAATATTGTGTTATATTTTAAACACAATATTATGTTTTTGCTCAGTTTTGCAGAGAACATATCACCTTTAAAGCCATAGCAGCATTCATAAAGAGAGCCGTTTACTTCATTCCTGAATGAATCAGCCGTTTGAATGAATGACTCATAAAGACATTTACCGCCACCTGCTGGCAGATTTAGTTTCTTATTTAGAGTATCATTTAATTCAAAAATAAAATAAAATAATAATAATAATAAAAATATTAAAGGGATAGTTCACCCCAAAAATTTTAATTCTGTCATCATTTACTTAAACCTGAATGACTTACTTTTGTGGAACATAAAAGAAGGTATTTTGAAGACTGTTGGTAACAAAGCTGTTTTCAAAAAATACTGAGATGTTTCTCAAATTATCGTCTTTTATGTTCTATAGTTTATGTTGGGCCGTTGTAGCCTAAATGTTTATGTGTAATAAATTTTATATTGAATCAAATAAAATATTTCTAAAGCTACAATTTTGTAATGCCTACTTGATACTTTCTCATTTAACACGAAAATAGCTTTAAATAATCTTTTGTGGGTATTTTCACAGTCAAATTTATTTTGCGATTAATTGCGATTAATTAGATTAATTAATCGTAACATCATGTCATTAATTAGATTTAAAATTTTAATTGACTGACAGCCCTAATTTAAATATATATTTAAAAATACCTTTATGGAGCTTGAAAGCATCTCATGCATGCATCTCCTTTTGTTTTCCATGGAAGACAGAAAATCAAATGGGTTTAGAATGACAAGAAGGTGAGCAAATGATGACAGAATTATTATTTTTGGGTGAATTATTCCTTTAACATGTGTGTACTATGACTGCATGTGTGTTGCTGTGAGACTGTATGAACCCCAGATGAGTTCAGTGCGATGAGATTCCATGTGCTTTTCACTGAACATTAGCATCATGTCATGCATGCTACTAACTGCTGAATTAATGATGAAACTCTTCCCTGTGTGTGACACTGAGAGGCAGAACAGAGAAACTCAGCTATTGTTTCCAGCCCACAGAGACAAAGGTGCCATTTGATTCTGTATTGGCAGAACCAAACATTAGTGTTTTCCAAACAGGCTTACAATATGGTATCGTATATGTTATGAAGAAGTGTTCTTTTCATTTTGTGGAGAAACAATTACAAAGACTAGGCCCATGAAGGGAATACAGTATTTAATTTTTAATGTTTATTTTATCTTTCTACCTTTTCTATCTTTTGATATCATATTATTTTAATTTATTATCTCACACATACACTGGTTTGTTGCGCAAATAGTTTTACCTTTTACTGCCACAACGCACTGCAGCTAATACTGTAAAATGGAAGTCTCGCAGAAATACAGAAACTGACTTCCACAGTGAAAAATAAGCTATTTCTTTCCAAGAAAACGGGATTTAAAACCAGAATATAGGGTCTCATACAGTATATTAAAACAAATTAGGTTAAAAATGTCAAGAGGGATAGTAACGTTTATGTTTACAGTTAGGGGTTGTTTAGGAGAATATATCAATTAAATTTAAATTCCGTTAAATTCAATTCAAATTTATTTGTATCATACATATTGTTTCAAAGCAGCTTCACAGTAAATGCATGTTTCAGTGTTGCAATCAGGAAGAAATGTAGCATTGCATCACTTGCTCACCAGTGGATCCTCTGCAGTGAATGGGTGCCGTCAGAATGAGAGTCCAAACAGCTGATAAAAACATTGCAGTAATCCAAAAGTAATCCATCTTGTAAAGTGAAAAGCTACGTGTTTGTAAAAAACAAATCCATCATTAAGACATTCAATCTTTCAATTGTTGCTTTTGGCTAAAATATGACTTATCTGTCCATTAGATTGCTTTCTTCAGTTAAAAGTTTGTCTCGTTTGAATCAAGAGAGAAATAAGCACAGATAAAACGTCATCTATATGCGAAAAAAGTCCAAAACACAAATATGTTTGTGCATTTTGATGTGAGAGGGTAATAGGGAAATGTTGTTATGGATTATGGACTTGTATTTTGGCCAGAACCGTCAGTTTAAAGTTGAAATGGATTTTTTTCTTACAGACATGCATCTTTTCACTTTACAAGACAGTAATTGATGGACTGGAGTGGTGTGGACTGCTTGTGAATTATTGTGATGTTTTTATCAGCTGTTTGGACTCTCATTCTGACGGCACCCATTCACTGCAGAGCATCCATTGCTGAGCAACTGATGCAAAATGTATGCATTGCGTCATGAAGAGTTATGATCGAAAAAAAAAACTTTCCGAAACTTATATGAACCCGGAAGTAGTGTATTTGGCACAGAAATACTCCATTCTACATCCAAATCGTTTTTTGAAACTTTGGCCATGTTTAGCATAAGAATCCAGCTCTTTAACAGCGTAAATAACTCAACATGCATGAAATCTTTCAATGTTAAACTGACGCTTCGCGCTGGAATTCGTGCTCTACTTCTGTGTAAACTCCGCCTACTTTGATTTGATTGCCCGGGTAAATTATTTTGACATTGACAATCACTGAGGCAGAGCAGGCTGAAAATGTAACTTTTTAAGCTTTTTTGTCATTCTAACAAGAGCGCTGCATAATGGAGTGCAGCAGATTAGTGCTAGAATTTCAAAAATTTGGGGGGACAGTTTGGCCATTTCTAATTATTGGGGGGGGCGACTTATCCCTCTCAATGTCAATGGTGGTTACAGCTAGGGCAGCCCTAGTTACAGCCCTGGTTTAAACAGTTTTCACCTGATGGACATTAAAATGGGTGGAAAAAAATCCCACTGCCTTATAGGGATGGGCGATATGGGCTTAAAAATATATTACGATCATTTCTGGTATTTATTGCATTAATGATATCAATGACGATAATTCAGAGAATCTTATGCATCCACCAAGAGACAAAAAAAAACAAGAAATCCTGTTTTGTTCAAAAGCCTCATTCTGTGATTTGAAACCCCGTCTGATCACAAAACGTAATTTCAAACACTTGACTTATCTTATTAAGTTAATGTGAAAGAAAAGCATGTCAAAAATGTTATCTTTGTTGGACAACAGGTTTGTAAACAGGCTCATACACATGCCAAAAACTGTATCGCACACGTGCTACTGTACATTTATTCAAGGCTCAGACCGATTTTTTGTCACACTGTACAGCCCTGAGTCTGACCAAACCAGACTGTAGAAGTAGCTCATCCTTTAGCAATATACTCCTCAATTTCACATCCACCTTCTGCCATGTCGCTCCACACGGTCACACAGAAATATGTCAACAACTAACTGCGTTATTATCGCGGAAAGACTAATTCTTATCGTGGGGAGAATTTTTACCGATATATCACAAAAAATAAGACATCGCCCATCCCTACTGCCTTACACAGAATAAGGGATCTGAGTCACATCTAGAGACTTAAGGGTGGGCTTTTTTGTGAGTAATCACTTAACAGTGCCCACTCAGAAAACCCTAGCAAATGCATAGCAACACCCTGTCAACCACCACAAGCAAGTTTTGCATGGGCAAACACCAGCAGTCCACACTGTTCAGTATCGTGAGCACAGATCTGATCTCTGTTTCAAAGCTCTGCTGTGTGTTTCTGATAGCTGGAGAGTCCAGATGTGCTGCTGGGCTTTCAGACGGGCACACGACTCTCTGCTCTTTGTTGTGAAATGCCACAGTACTGTGAATAGTCCCATGAATTCTCAGCGGGATTAGCAGAAGGCAGCGCTGAGGAATTACTGTGTATTCAATACAATATCATATTCTCTCAGACAGTGACGCAGAGCTGAGTGACGCAGATCTGCCGAAAAGAATGTGTGTGTCTCTCTCCATACAGCTGGTGTTCAGTCCCACTGCGAAATGCTTCGCTCTAGCATTTTAAGCAGAAATAACCCTAGAAAATGACTGTACCATTCATACTCCATGCTACTTCAAAGAATACCATGCTGTTACCATTGTACCACATCATAAAATACACATTTATTCATACAGTGTGCCATGGAATTTACTCCAGAGTGCTTCAGTAAATGACCATGTTATTAACAAGGTACATGTCTAAACAACACAGTATGATTTGAGTTAACGCAGTACACTTTAGCATACTTTTAAAAAAGAATACTTAATATGGACATAATATACTTTAAAAAGAATATACTTAAGTGTAAACTGAATGTAATGTTTTCAGACACGGTACACTTAATTGCATGTTATTTGCAATTAAATGAAAATGTATTAGTTTAAAGTTATATTAAATGCATTTAGCTGAATTTTAGAATGCTTTTGTGACCCATTTACTGTACTGTAAGTAGGACTTAAGTACATCTTTATATGTAATTGCATATGTACTTTTTTGTCTTTGAGATAGTTAGTGCTGAATGTGCTGTCAAGAAATGATGGTAAACTAATATGTTTTAATGTCATTTCGGTTTAAACTTGTTTGTCATGTATTTAAATATATTTGTAATTTCACATTTGTAATGATGATGTTCAATTTAATACATTTAACATATGGAGCACACAACATGTGCTTTAGGTCTGAACATCAAAATGTGTATTTCTTTAATGCACGGCAAAAGATTAAAATATAATAATTTAAAATGTACTTAAAAGTAAACATTTTCATTGTATATTATTAGAAAGTGCACTTTTTTAAAGTGTACTTAAGTGTGTTATGAAAGTGTCTGACTTTAAAGACACTTGAGTGACCTTTTATTCATTAATATAATAATATCTGCATGTACAGTTTTTTTTTAAACTACACTTTTAATATATGAAATGCACTACAAGTGCACATTCAATACAGTTAATATTGATATACCATTGTATTCACAAAAATAAAAAGTACAACAGTGCCAGTGCCAAGATACATGCCCAGTACATACTTTGTTACTCCAAGCTATTTCAAAGAATACCATGGTAATATCATGTTACAGATCCGAAAAGCCCTGGTATTTGCATGCTTTAATTAATTTATCATGGTATTGTACATGGCAATTCAGAGCATTACCACTGTAGCATTGTTTCAAGAAACTTTTTGAAACCACATTCTAGGAAACTATGAAATGTGTCTCTGCAACATCAATTAATCTTTCATTTTTTGTTAATCATTCCGTGCTTTTTCCAGTGTAGTTCAGCCCGCTGACCAGATTGATTGACCTTTATAAATGCACAGCAGTAGTCTTGTTGAAATAATGATATGTAGGCTTGCTGCCTGTGGAGTAAAGCGCATAGAGCTGTTCAGAGATCTGCATGTGTGTGTTACAGTGCATTTATAATGTGTGTGTTTAAATCACTTTAGCTCATTTAGACTGTTCCAGTCAGTTGTAAAGTCAACATGAAACAACATTCACAGCCCATTTTACTTCCGTAATGTGATGTTTTTCCAAGTGATGTATGAAACTCAAAGCAAGAAAGAGCAAGATGTCAAACTTGAGACACGTGCTAAATTATTGCTCGTAGGCAGATGTTTATTGCTAGCGAGACGGTTGTCTGTTGTGTATGTCTGTGTGTGTGAGATTTATGGTTCTTTGTTGAAAATAGGCCACAAGAGCCCTGAGGTGGTGACTGACTGCTCAGTATGTGCTTACCTGTAATGCTGAATCTTTATTCCTCAGCTCAGGCACAAGGCTGAGACGGGCCAAACACAGAAGCCCAGTGCTGTTTGTTGACATCTCAGCAAACACAGGTCCTCTGCATTAATTATAGGTCCATTTAAAAAGGTCATTTCAGGAAAACTGGATCAAAAACTGCTTCTGAAACTCAAAGCAAGAAAGAGCAAACTTGTGACATATGCTCAATTATTGCTCATAGGCAGATGTTTATTGCTAGCAAGTTGTCTGTTGTGTGTGTTTGTGTGAGTCGGAGATTTATGGTTCTTTGTTGAAAATAGGCCACAGGAGCCCTGAGGTGGTGACTGACGGTTCAGTATGTGCTTACCTGTAATCCTGAATCTTTATTCCTCAGCTCAGGCACAGGGCTGAGACGGGCCAAACACAGAAGCCCAGTGCTGTTTGTTGACATCTCAGCAAACACAGGTCCTCTGCATTAATTATAGGTCCATTTAAAAAGGTCATTTCAGGAAAACTGGATCAAAAACTCCTTCCCCAGTTCACCTAGACTGTAAAAATATTTTCATGTCAAAACCATGAACTCACTAACATACATTACATGGCCACAATTACAGTTGTGCTCATAAATTAAATGCAGCTTGCAAAATGTTAATAATTTTAACAAAATAAGAGGGATCATGAAAATTGCATGTTATTGTTTATTTAATACTGTCCTGAATAAGCTATTTCACATAACAGATGTTTATATATTCTCCACAAGACAAAATAATAACTGAATTTATAAAAATGACCCCGTTCAAAAGTTTACATACCCTTGAATCTTAATACTGTGTGTTGTTTCCTGGATGATCCACGACTGTTTTTCTGTTTTGTGATAGTTGTTAATGAGTCCCTTGTTGGTCCTGAGCAGTTCAACTGCCTGCTGTTCTTCAGAAAAATCCCCCAGCTCCTGCACATGCTTTGGTTTTCCAACATCTTCTGCATATTTGAACCCTTTCCAACATTGAATTTGTGATTTTGAGATCCATCTTTTCAAACTGAGGAAATATTTACTGATGCTCAAGAAGGCAACGCAATGCATTAAAAGCCAGAGGGTGTAAAGCCCATTTTTGCCACTGAATAAAAAATAAAAAGGGTAATTGTGACTTTATCTCACAATTCTGACGTTTTTTCTTAGAATTGTGTGATATAAACTCATAATTTTGAGATGTAAACTTGCAATTGAGATGTAAACTTGCAATTGCAAAGAAAAAAGTAAAAATTGCAAGTTAGCAAGGCAGAATTGCAAGATATAAACTCGCAACTGTGAGAAAAAAAGTAAGAATTGTGAGATATAAACTCGCAGTTGTGATAAAAAGTCAGAATTGCAAGGAAAAAGTCAGAATTGTGAGATTTAAATTCATAATTCTTAGGAAAAAAAGTCAGAATGGCAAGGAAAAAGTCAGAATTGTGAGATTTAAATTCATAATTCTGAGGAAAAAAAGTCAGAATGGCAAGGAAAAAGTCAGAATTGTGAGATTTAAATTCATAATTCTTAGGAAAAAAAGTCAGAATGGCAAGGAAAAAGTCAGAATTGTGAGATTTAAATTCATAATTCTTAGGAAAAAAAGTCAGAATGGCAAGGAAAAAGTCAGAATTGTGAGATTTAAATTCATAATTCTTAGGAAAAAAAGTCAGAATGGCAAGGAAAAAGTCAGAATTGTGAGATTTAAATTCATAATTCTTAGGAAAAAAAGTCAGAATGGCAAGGAAAAAGTCAGAATTGTGAGATTTAAATCATAATTCTGAGGAAAAACGTCAGAATTGCAAGGAAAAAGTCCTTGCAATTCTGTTAGAAATAAACTTGCAATTGTGAGAAAAAAGTCAGAATTGTGATATATAAACTTGCAATTGTAAGAAAAAAGTCAGAATTGTGAGATTTAAACTCATAATTGTGAGAAAAAAAGCAGAATTGTGAGATAGAAACTTGCAATTCCGAAGCAAAAAATCAGAATTGCAAGAAAAAAGTCAGAATTGTGAGAAAAAAGACAGAATTGCGATATAAGTCAGTTCAATCATGACAACTCTCGGACGATTTTAGCATGGTAATGGTTATACAATGTTAATGTATTTGGTCTTGGCGGAATCGATCCTTGCAATTCAGAAATAAACTTGCAATTGTGAGAAAAAAGTCAGAATTGTGATATATAAACTTGCAATTGTAAGAAAAAAGTCAGAATTGTGAGATTTAAACTCATAATTGTGAGAAAAAAAGCAGAATTGTGAGATAGAAACTTGCAATTCCGAAGCAAAAAGTCAGAATTGCAAGATATAAACTCACAATTGTGAAAAAAAGACAGAATTGCGAGATATGAACTTGCAATTATGAGAAAAAAAATCAGAATTGCAAGAAAAAAGTCAGAATTGTGAGATGTAAACTCACAATTACCTTTTCATATTTTTTATTCAGTGGTGGAAATGGGCTTCCATTCCAGTGTGCCTCAAGTTTATTTTTAACAATGTCACTCACTGGTCCTATCAGTCGATCTGAGCAGTTTGAGTTTCAGCGCTGATTGTTTTGTGATCCTGTCACAATGTAATTCTGGCTTTGCAAAGAGGCTGTTATTGAAGGCTTGGGTATTTAAAAACTACTTAACCGATGATATCAAAGGTCATTAACATAGAACTCTTGAAGTTATAGTGGGTGAAGAACGATCATGAGAAACTACATACACATGGCGCAGAAACATAAATGGACTACAGGGAAAAATTACAGTGATAAAGAAGTTTAGGAAAAGCACCTGCTACAAAACTTTGCTTTGGAGGCCCACAGCGGAATGAGGTCGTCATGAAATAGTTGGGTGATAATCTGTGGAAAGTTGTGTTTCCATGTGAAGGAGCTCAATGCTCTCGTTTCATTAGCTTAACGGTTTAAATGAGCAGAAAGTGTGCTGTGAGAATCTGTTGATCGCTCCCACAGGTTCAGGTCACATCCGCTCCTTAATAAATGCGGTAACCAGGTTCGATGCACCAGTCTCCCATGCAGCCCAGACTAATGGGCAGTCAGACAGAATCCAATTACTCCAGTACCCGCGCTCTCTGTGACTTGAGGACTGACAGATTCACACAGGCCTCTCTGTGGTGTCATACTGGCTTGTCCTGAGGCAGGTTTTGATGCGGTTCCTGGCAGAATTTTAATATGAACCTGTTTATTCTCAACATTAGGACTACACTCATTTCTCTCAGAAAGGCTCTCTGGCTCACCAAAAGAGGAATGCGAGTGTGTTTTTGTCATTCTGACAGCAGTCTGAGTGTGTGTTTGGCATTCTGGGAGTGCTAGAGGAGATCTCAGACCTTTAAAGCACAGCTGTGAGTGAGGAAACAGCAAATGCATTCAGGGCAGTCAAGTTCTGCTGTCTCTGTCACACTTCTTCGTAGACTGCAATTAGGTTCAGTTTATGAGATATTGAAGAAAATACGCCCAGCAGAGTTACTGCGACACACAAGACAGCCTCATACAGTTAAAGAGCATAAAAACACATACACACTTCCTCACATTGAGGCTGGGTATTTAACAGGCTGGACAAAATAATGAACACATTCATGCATATGGAACACTATAGAGTTATTAAACAATACAGAACAAACAAATGAGGATTTATTAACATTATCCCTGTAAAACCTACTGTATCATATCTCATACATCAATTTCTAAGGCTTCTAAATTGTCAATATGCCTTCTATGATTTGATTGTTAATTTATGCTTTTGTAGCAAGTACTAGGTCTTTTATTATAATTGCAAAAACCTTGTTTGGGTTGTGATTCTTTTTGTTGTGAAATCTTTTATACTTTAAACGTAAGAATAACTTTTATACTGTTAGTACTATTTCAGGATGGATACTTACTGGTGTCACGGTGTGCCTACTGTGAAGGAGCGAGGAGACAAAGGAGAATCATCACAGACTTTATTTAACATTCAAAGAAAACCACACATAGGACACGGGGATAGATGATCAAAACTCAAAACAGGAAACACCTTAAATACACAAGACATGACGAGGGGAAGACGAGAAACACCTGGGATCAATAAACATAATAGGAACAGGAAACATTAAGGACCAAATATGGGCATGGACATAACCTGGAGCACGTGGGGGAGCAAAACACACACGGAACGGAGTCTTGACATTACTCCCCCCTCCCGGAAGGCGCGTCTCGCACCGTAACAATTCCACCAGTGAGGGGAGGGGGGGCGCCTTGGAGGCTGGTGCAGGACTGGGACACGGGGAATACCTCCAGGGCGGATCAGGCAGTCCAAGGTGCCATGGCGGCACAGGGAGCTCAGGGGCCATGGCGGAGCAGGAAGCTAGGGGAGCCATGGCGGAGCAGGCAGACTAGGAAGCCATGGTAGAGCAGGCAGTTCAGGAGGCCATGGAGGAGCATACAGTTCAGGAAGCCATGGCGGAACAGGGAACTCAGGAGGCCATGGCGGAGTAGGGAGTTCAGGAGGCCATGGTGGAGCAGACAGTTTAGGAGGCCATGGCGGAACAGGGAACTCAGAAGGCCATGGCTGGACGGCCTCGCCAACTACGGATGGACCCATACTGCCCCCCTCCCCCCAAAAAAAATCCTTGGGGAGAATATCGCCTTTAGAGGCCCTAGGCCTAACTCGGGAACTGTGGCCCTCCCTGGGCTCGACTTGGGGACTGGAGCCCTCCTTGGGCTCGACATGCTGGAGCCTTCACTGGGCTAAACTCGGGGACAGGAGCCCTCCGTGGGCTAAACTCGAGAACAGGAGCCCTCCGTAGGCTAAACTCGGGAACAGGAGCCCTCCGTGGGCTAAACTCGGGAACAGTTGAAGCTGGCACTGGAGGGTGCTCTAGAGGAGCAGGCACAGCAAGGCGCTTTCAGCTTGACAGCAGAGATTCCGACGGGCTTGAGTGAGTGGCGGCCCGCAAACTTGACTTTGGAGCGGCCGGTGGGCTGGAGAGAGCCGCGGCCGGCAGGCTTGACGGCGGGCTGGTTCTGGCTCGGGCCCTGACACTCCCCAGAGTCCCTTGGTGTCTGGGAGGTCCATTGGGCGATGGTAGTTGGCCCCGAGCCAGAACAGAGAATTGATGGTGGCGTCATCCAATGCCGTCGCCGCGGCGAGCCCGCAGAATTCCCAGGCGTACTCGAAGAAGGGGAGATCTCTGCGGGGTAAGGCGGAGAAACGAGCGGCAATTTCCATGATCGCGGGGGGAAAACCAGGGAAAACAAAATACTTTCAATCGAAAACAAAACGGGGAGAAGGAGCGCCGCTTACCGTTTTGGTCCGGTATTCTGTCACGTGTGCCAACTGTGAAGGAGCAAGGAGACGAAGGAGAATCATCACAGACTTTATTTAACATTCAAAGAAAACCACATGCAGGACACAGGGATAGACGATCAAAACCGGACAGAGAACTCAAAACAGGAAACACCTTCAATACACAAGACATGACAAGGGGAAGACGAGAAATACCTGGGATCAATAAACATAATAGGAACAGGAAACAGGAAACAGGAAACAGGAAACAGGAAGGACCAAATATGGGCATGGACATAACCTGGAGCACGTGGGGGAGCAAAACACACATGAAACACGGAACAGAGTCTGACAACTGGACTGAAGCAACTTAGATTTATTTGACTATGTCTAATAGTTTTTTTGTTTTTTTTAAATCATATGAAAATGTATCAAATATGATCATCAGGTTTTTTAGGATTTGAGGATATGTTCATCTCTCAGTCATCATTGTATTGCATTGCATTATGTTTTGCTGTCACAATAACAAAATATAGAGCTTTGATCATAAAATTAAGCATTTAAATATCATCTTACTAAGACATTATTGTGAGATTGACAGCTGATATTTACATGTATTTCATGCTGTTATAAAGATCTAATTTATTAAAAAACTATGAGAATTTTATCTCACTTTTTGACCATATAAATATCAGTCTCTGCACCAAATTGAGTATGTTTTAGTTTGGGCCTTTGAATAAAATTGTAGTGTCTTTACTCCTAAAATATGTGCTCCATGTTCTCACTATTATTATGCAATATGCAACAAAAGCTTGATATATCAAATATAATACTAATAAAACACACATATGCAAACTAGATTTTGTCTGAAGTTTCAATAAATTGTTTCGCACTATTATTTCATATGTCAGGCTTTACAGGGATAAAGGCTTTGATTTTCAGGTGCATTATGGGTGATTGAATGTCTTCTGCTGACGTGACAATACTTATTCTCAAATGATTTAAGATGGGAATAATCCTCTTGTAGATTTGTCTTAAATGCCTAGGATGTCTGAAAAGGAACATTTGTCTGTGTGTGTTTGTGTGTAGGTGCTTTCGCACCACATAGTTCTTCTAGGAACTAGCCAGCAGGGTTGTTCCTCGAGAACCAATTTCTCCCTCTGGACGTTTTCCTGGTTGCATTCCCACCGGCAGCAGGAACTCTTTATTCACGGCATTTACAAACACCAATAACCAGTGAATGGAGGACGCCGTGATCGGAGCTGTTTTTGTTGTGTGTTGTGGGTTTCGTGATAACGGAGATGTTATGTAAACGCACAATTTACGCAATTAAAACGCATGAAAATCTGACTAAATCTTCTGTGACAACTTGCAGTTTTATCATCAAGGTTGAGAAAAGAACACAACGCTGCAGACAACAGGTAAATGCTGTTATCCCTGTTTTCCATGATTGTGGAGTAAATATATTTTTACATGGCTTTTTAAAAATGCCGGGTTGCTGGTGTTTCGTATGAGTTTGGCCAATCAGCGTGCACTTACGTCACTGGTAGTTCATATAGAACTGTTTTAGACCCTACTCTGAAGTAGGAGCTAATTTAGTCCTTCCAAATGAAGTTCCTAGAACTAAAACAATTCCTAGTTCCTGCCGCGCAAACATGACAAAAAACGGGAACTTCTGCCAATAGTTCTAGGAACTATGAAAAGGTTCCTTCGGTGCGAAAGCGCCTTATGTGTGGTCCTGGTAAACGTTATTGGGACAAAATGTCCCCACAAAGATGGCAATATCCAAAATCCTTGTCCTTGTGGGGACATTTTTTGGTCCCCATGAGGAAACAAGATTATAGCCTAAATCATAAATGAAGTTTTTGAAAATCTAAAAATGCCGAAAGTTTTCTGTTAGGGGAAGGTTTAGGTGTAGGATAGGGCGATAGACAATACTGTTTGTACAGTATAAAAACCATTTCGCCTATAGAATGTCCCCATAAAACATGGAAACCGAACGTGTGTGTGTGTGTGTGTGTGTGTGTGTGTGTGTGAGGGAGAGAGAGAAAAACTGAGAACAATTATAGAAAAGACCTCCAGTGAATGTGGCCCTTGAGCACAACTGTGTGTTAGTATGTATGTTCCCCTTCAGGAACTCAAGCTGTGTCGAAACGCTACGGGAACGCCTCCAGCATGACCACGCTCTGAATCACATGTGTAATCAGTCCAATGGATGTTGTAATTAATTGTCTTCTTACACGTTTCCTCCGCGGTGCGCTGAGGCCGAGGCCGAGGCCAGAGAAGCTTATGCTAAAAGGTGGATCAGGATGCTATTCCATAGCCTTGAGTCCTCTGATCTTCCCTCTCCTTTGGGGATCAAGGCTCACTCCTCCAGAAGTTGGCCTTCGGGACGGCAGGCCCCACATGTAAGTTGGATTCAGGATTGATTGACCAATGGCAAATGGGCATAGTGTGTTGAGAAACCTGAAAAAATATATATTTTCTTCCAAATAATAATGCACTGAAAAAAACTACTTTGGACCAACTTGGATAAAAAAAAAATGTATATTATAAAATGTAATATTAATCAAAAATAGCTCTTATCCCAAAGACAAAAACAATCATACAAAGTAAAAAGATATTATAAAGGTATTATTATATTTATCATAAATTCCATACTTAATATATTTTCTATAGACATGAGCCAAAATGTTACTTAATGTAGGTCAATATAAGACATAAATTAGCTATAATATGAAAGTAGAGTTTTTACTTAAGATAAAACTAACATTTTGTTAGTCATCGTTTCATTTGGTTTACTTACTATACAGTAAATAAAGACAAGTATTAAAATATATAATATAATAAAATGTTTATTGTGGTGTCTTTTTTTTAAATATGCATAATATTTTCTGCTATGTACTAATAAATAAATAAAATAAAAACCACAATAATTTCTGCAGTAAGTATATGTTCTTTAATATTTAAACAGAGGTTCATATAGGAAACCATTTAATTATTATTATTAGACCAATATAAAAATGCACTTTAATTAAATGACGCAGTCATTTCACTTTTTTCAGTATGTTTGTAGGCTTTGAATTATCTTCATTTGTAGGCTTTTCTCTGCAAATTCTAATAGTTTTTTTTATGTCATTAATGCTGATTAATTTGATGAATTAATGGGCATATAATGCAGTAAATTTGATTACATTTTTAATCAGTAGATTTTATAATTAGATTTATTAAAATACACTAAAACATGAGTAAAACTACCAGAATGAACTCGCATATCAATTTAAATCATTCAAAGTATGTTAATTACAAATTTGCTCTTGAGGATTAGGCTTAGGGTTAGTAATGTAATTTAGCTGTAACCACTGGTACAGTACTTTGCAAGGCTAAAACCACTTTGGGTTTTGGATAGACTTGTTCTGGTGTTTATGCAATCACCTTAGACTCGCATTGACTCTACACTAGGGATGCACCGATGTATCGGCCGCCGATATTTATCAGTCGATTTTTCCTCAATTTACAACAAAAGACACAAGATTGCATAGTATTCTTGACTAAATAACTTTTGTAACTTTCATAAGTGAAGCGGACCTCATTTGAATGATGACCAAAACTTTACTGATGTTTTATTAAGTTTATTGCGTCCTTTTTCACTCCAAAAAAATCACCATAAAAGCTAAACAAAACACAGCACGAGAAGTGCACATTAAACTCTCTCTCTCAGTTGCATTATCATCAACTGCGTCTCAGGGCCATACTTCCGGCATCCCTGCCAGTGCTTGCTTCACTCCTAGAAGCCGACGCCGGTTTCACCGCACGTGCTTTTATGCTTCCTGGTCGCTACGTCACCCCGCCCGTGACGTGCCCGTGGAGACATTAATCCAGCACTGAATCAGTTGGTGACGGGTTGATAGCACTGCAAACCCCTCGGCCTTAACACAGCAAATACCCCTCCTTTTGCCTTTTTTCTTTCTCTCTTTATTCAGTTTTCCTCTTTCAATCACCCATTTCCATTTAAAGGTGAAGTGTTTAAAACATCTAAAAAGCTAAGCAGTTTATCTTAAAATAACCCCAGCAGGTAGATGATTCTGTAGGTTTCATTGGTCATGTCAGTCAAAGATATATAAATGCTGAAACTCCTAACCCTAAACATAATGTTCAGTGGATCATTTGTGATTTTTCTTAAGTTTGAACTTTTCTTAACAGATGACTAGATGATTAAGTTGGCCAGTGAAATTGCTGCAAGGAGGGGTTTCTGCTTAATTTGGTTTGCTAATATATACAGTGGGTACGGAAAGTATTCAGACCCCCTTAAATTTTTCACTCTTTGTTATATTGCAGCCATTTGCTAAAATCATTTAAGTTAATTTTTTTTCCTCATTAATGTACACACAGCACCCCATATTGACAGAAAAACACAGAATTGTTGACATCTTTGCAGATTTATTAAAAAAGAAAAACTGAAAAATGCTCAGTATTTAGTAGAAGCACCCATTTGATCTAATACAGCCATGAGTCTTTTTGGAAAAATATAGCTCCGTAGACTAGAAAACCCGTCAAAATAAGAGTCCCGCCTTAGTAAAGGAGATCTCATACATATTTAAACTTACAAAAAATATTAAAATGTATACAAAAACAAATTAGAAGATTAATCACAATAAAGTCTGTTACAATAAAGAAGGATTAATAAGTATTTAATTTATACAGTGAAGTGTTATTTTACATTTGTTTACTTTATTTCTGTACCTGAAAACTGTTAAACCTACCTAAAAAGCACTGTTTATTTAATATGTATCTTTGTTCTGTTGTATTTATGTAGGCCTGCTGAATGTTAAATGGATCCAATCCAATTTCAACAAACTTTAAACTTGTGATTTTAAATTATGCTGCGCTTTATGCATTTGCCCACTGTCATATTCATGTAAGTGATTGTTAAAATCGGTATCGGTATCGGCCCCAAAAAATCCTATCGGTGCATCCCTACTCTACACTTCTAAACACTGTTGTGTCTGTGCAGGTGTTGCAGATGTACCTGCCGTTCTGTGGCATCGCCATCTCAAACGCCCAGCTCTTCGCTGCCTCCAGGAAAGAGTACGACAGGAGCAGGGTAAGAACACACTTACTTCAGCACTTCATTAAAACCGTATTATATCTCTGCACCCCTCCTACTGTAACAAGACAGCACTGTGCATGTGTGTGTGTGTGCGCTATAAATGTCATGTGGGTGTTTATTACGTAGTACGTGTGTATCTGTCTATTGATCTTTTGCTTCCTACACACTCTGTTCCTGCATCGAGAGGTTTTGAATCAAGAAGAGATGTGTGTGTGTGGCTGGAGAAGCATAAATCTGAGTTGTGGCGTCTTTACAGCGTCATCAACACATTTTAAATATCGATCACAGAAGAACATAATGCCAGAAAACAAGAATGAAGTAGCGAGAGAGAGAATGAAAAAGATGAAAGCAGAAAGTGAGGGACCTCAAGTGATCATTCAGTGTATGCACTGTTTGCTGGGAGTGATTTTAATGATGCTTGCTCTGTTATCATGTGTGAACTTGGAGAACCACTGCTGGCATCAAGTCATTAACATAATTCATAGTAGAGGGAGTTTACTATGAATGGTGCCTGCTGATAGAGTAGGTCATTTGCACACACTTGATGTTTTAGCAGCCAGTTCACTAAAGGAATTATGCAAATCAGGCATAACAGCGCAAAGACATCCAGGAAATTAAGGCTGAATTCATCTTACACAGTGCGGTTCCCCATCTTGCATGGCGGTTCTGAGTACTAGCTTTTGTAGTGTGCTTCAGATTACTACAATCTGGCATATTTTGCTGAGACTTTACCACATCAGTCTTCCACTGCAAACCAGACTCCTTCAATACATCTGGACATACCCTTTAGTATACACTTTAGTATACTTTCAAAAAGAGCAATTATTATGGAAATAATATATTTATTATATATTATATAAATAATATATTTAAAATACTTGAATGTAATGTTTTCAGACACTTAATTGTAGTTTAATTCCAATTGAATTAAAAGGTAACACTGTACAATAAGGTTCCAGTTGTTAACTATATTTAATGCATTAACTAAAATTAACAGTATTTATTAATCTTTGAATTAATACATTTATTAATGAAATGTCTCCAACATACTTTGGTAAAAATTCCTCAATGGTCGTGTAAAACAACAAGTGTTTTACCTCGTCAAAAACAGCTCCGTTCACAGCAAGCCGTTTCGGTGTTATATATAATACAACATAATACACTAATACAATTTTAACATTGAAATGTGATATCAAGACACTACAGTTAAAATGTGCTTTAGTATGTTAGTCAACACATCAAAACAAGTGTACTTTAAAGCATGACAAAAGATTATTAAATGATAACGATTTTTTAAAAAAAAAAGTAAAACTTTTGACATTATTGCAAAGTGCACTTTTTAAAAGTTAAAAACCTTTTAATTATCTTTAAGTTGATTTTTTTATATACTTTAAGATTTTAAGTACACTACAAGTGCACATTCAGTGCAATTAAGCACACTGCATTTTTAAGGGTTTGCCCATTTATACTGCTCTTTTCCATAATTTGCTCATCATTTAATTAATCACTGCTGCCACAATCAATAGAAAAATACCCCCAAATCCCTTTTAAACTAAATTTTGCTGCAAGCCTTTAAGTGCTTTTAAGTCCTTTATGAAGTTTGAAAGCTTCTGTCTCCATTAATTACAACTGCATGGGGGAAAAACATGTATATTTAAGAAAGAAAAGGAAATGGGTTTGAAATGAAATTAGGGTGAGTATATGATGACAGATTTTATGAATTGTCCCTATGAACATGCAGTCGACCTGATACTGGCCATAGAAAAATAAACTTTACTCTAATTCCTGCTTTAGGGTCCTTGCAGAAACACACCGAATGCCATGCGTATTTGTGAATGCATTGACGCATTAATTGTACTTGTATTTGCATTGCATTCATATACTTTGATTAAGTGTGTTTCTCTGTTTGTGTCCATGTGTGTAGGCTCTTCTGGAGGTTGTGAACGATTTGTTCGAGGAGCAGACCGATTTGGAGAAGATCGTGAGGAAGATCATGCATCGAGCTCAGACGCTGCTGAAGTGTGAACGCTGCTCCGTCCAGCTGCTGGAGGACATCGAATCTCCGGTGCGATCTGATCCTCTTCCTCCCCGTCCCCTTCCTGCCGCATCCCTCTAATCCTGCTCGCTTTAATGTCTCCTGCAGGTGGTGAAGTTCACCAAGTCCTTTGAGCTTCTGTCACCCAAGTGCAGCGCCGACATGGAGAACAGGTGTGACTAACAGCAGGTTAAACACACACATGCTAGCAAAAAAGTCTACACAATAACACGCTCTTTCACACAAACATACATCTACTTTATATAACCTCAGAGAGGAGTTGAGACCCGGCAGCGCTGCTGTAGCGCTAATGAGGCCATTTCAGAGTGGCAGTGTTTGTTTGCTGTTAACTGCAGCAGACGGCATGTGCTGATGTGTTGCCCCCACATTGACAACTGTTTCTCTGCTACGACCTCTAATACACACACACACACACACACACCGCTTGAGAGAGATATGTCAGTCTCCACTCTTTCACACAAACATACCTCTACTTTATATAACCTCAGAGAGGAGTTGAGATCCGGCAGCGCTGCTAGCGCTAATGAGGCCATTTCAGAGTGGCGGTGTTTGTTTGCTGTTAACTGCAGCAGGCGGCGTGTGCTGATGTGTTGCCCCCACAGTGACAACTGTTTCTCTGCTACGACCTCTAATACACACGCACAGCTTGAGAGAGATATGTCAGTCTCAGTGCCAGCAGGAGTGTTTACTTGTGGCGTGTGTGTGTGTGTGTGTGTGTGTGTGTGTGTGTGATTCTTTGTGTTTGAGCATTTTTAAAGGTGTCACACCCACAGCACTAAGTGCATCTCCATATTATGCAACCTAAAGGTATTTATGAAGCAGTAATTAGCTCATTAGAGGTTGCAGCGTATTTTAATGTTCAGTGTAAGATGGCCATTTGAATACCTCTTTTTGGATTTTGTGAACCACTGTGTGTTGAATTTAATAGTAGTATTTTGGAGTTGTAGTTGGCAACTTGTGTATAGTTGGTTGTAGAAGACTATTTGCAGGGCTTAAAGTTCTCCGGCACCGTGCCGGATCTCCGGCATGCAGCGTTTGACTGCGGAAAAAAATAATCCTACATTTAAAAAAAACTTGTTGATATCACTTTCGAGTCCACGAGTTCGCCTACCAATAGTATGAGAGGAGCACAGCTTTCACTCTCAACCAAACTAACATTACTAGCCAATCAGAATGTTTTGCTCTTATAAACACGAGACGCGCATAATAGTATCCAACTGCAGAGTCGCAGCCCTGATGAATGGAGAAGCGCGACACTTTGAAAAAGCTGCGATGCGCAATGGTCAAAGATGTCCCTCTAGCGCATATTTTCAAAGAAAAACTAAACTAATTAAAAAGCAGCGGAGCTTTGTAAACAGCT
>NW_015654097.1:175433-175962 GCF_001515625.1 Sinocyclocheilus rhinocerous
TACATGATATCGTAATGGTAACTTACCGGTAATTTACCAGTAAAGACTGTATGTGTGAAAGGGGCTAAACTCTTCCTCTGTATATGCTGTGAATTTGAATTGCTTAATGTTCATCAAATATGCCATTTATTGTACATCAGATTTCAAAATAAAAGTTTCTGAGTTTGCATGTGGCCAAATATGAAAATTAAATGGATTTAAACATCGTTTAATCATGCTGTAAAGTGAAGCTTTAACCCCTGTATTTGTGTAAAGTATATTTGTGTTGCAATCTGTGTTTAGAGTGTATTTCCAGTGTAGGTTGAATGTCACCCTTGTGAAAAAGAAGTGCACTTAATAGTATTGAATGTGCATTTGTAGTGTACTTCAGATCTTAAAAGTATACATAATGTAATTTTAATAAATTAAAATGAAACTTACTGTAAGTGTACTTAAAGGTAGTACTATTTCGTGACATAACATTTCATGTTTTTTAACACTTAAAGGCACAATATGTAATTTTCGCCACTAGAGGGCGCGTATTCAAAAT
>NW_015654097.1:176162-176981 GCF_001515625.1 Sinocyclocheilus rhinocerous
CTCAGTTGTCAAAATAATCAGTAGATTACTTGATTACCAAAATAATCATTAGTTACAGCCCTAGATTAGTGAAAATATTTCAAAATACAACTGCATTTTTATTTTTTGTAATTAAAAGACAACTATTTTATTGAAAATTTCTTAAAAATAGTATTAAAATATTGTCTCGTTCTAGTGAACCAAGTTTCTGTATTTTGTCTCATCTCGTGAGCTAAGTGTATTGTCACACCCCTAGTGTCGATAAGCAGTGAGCAGTGAAGCAGGAATTTTCCAAGTGTATGTTATAGCTTTCATTCTTCAGGTCAATCATATATTCATGAAAAAAAATTAGTTTGAATAAGGAAAGCGATAACTTTGCTATAGTATCCTTTCAAATGTTAAAGTTGCCACAGTCATTGCAAAACAAAGAGACAAAAGAGACAAAGGATGACGCCGTGACTGAGTGTGGAATCATGGGAGCTGTGGTCCTCATCCCCACAGCCGATACAGCCGATGCGGACTCATGTTCATGGATGAGCTAATGATTTATTAACGTAGTAGAATGAAGCAGGGTGAAGCTGAAAGCCATCGAAGCGAAACGAGGCCGCTGAACGAGTGTGACACACGGCTCGAAAGCAGCGGAGCTTTTATTATGCCACAGTCGACCACTTCCGCTTCTTCCGGTCGTGCGTATGTGGGGGAAAAAAGCAGCGCTGTTTTATCATACTAGATACAGTTGAAAGTTCTGTTATAGTGCTACTCTGTGCGGTCGTCACCGGTCTATTAAAACGCACAACATATTAAAGCGTCTTTGGTGTTTCCATGTTTTCTACAAAACAA
>NW_015654097.1:178829-181013 GCF_001515625.1 Sinocyclocheilus rhinocerous
GACACACGGCTGGAAAGCAGCGGAGCTTTTATTATGCCACAGTCGACCACTTCCGCTTCTTCCGGTCGTGCGTATGTGGGGGAAAAAAGCAGCGCTGTTTTATCATACTAGACAGGTTTGAAAGTTCTGTTATAATGCTACTCTTTGCGGTCGTCACCGGTCTATTCTTTGGTGTTTCCATGTTTTCTACAAAACAAAACCGGAAATCGAGGGATTATGACGTCATTGGCAGGCGACACAATGACACTATGGACACGGTCCGTGTCACTAGGTAAAATTGCTTATTTCTCTGGATTTAAACATTCTTCTAAACATTTGGGATAATGTAAGTACACAAGTCAGCAAAATATATAACACTGTTCTAGGGTTTTTGGATATAAAAATCTTACATATTGTGCCTGTAAGTACACGTTTAAAAAGTGCATTTTCTAAAAATGTCAAAATAAAAGTTTTACTTTTAAAATCATTTTATTTTAAACCGTTATGTTTTATTTATCTTTTATCGTTTTTCTAAGAAGTACACTTATTTTCTTGTGTTAGCTAACATACTAATGCACATGTAAAGTCTACAAGTGTTATTTTATATTACATTTAAAGGTAGTATATACTTTAAATGTACTAAATTGCAACTTTATCTTTAAAAATGTGTAATTAAAATATTTTTCAATGCTTGACACAAGAGAATCAATATAAATAACATTGAGGTAAATTTTAGTTTATAAGAAATGTTTGTCAGCACATTTGGTAGTACTCTATAATCATATTTAAAAACAAATTATGCATTATACAGACATACATAAGTCCTACTTAAGTGGGTTGAAAAAAAATTAATTGTATAATTGCATTTAATATAAATGTAAACTATAATATATTTTCATTTAAATGTAATTGGCATGCAAACATATATCTGGAAACATTAAATTCAGTTTGCGAGTGAATCACCATACTCACCTTCAAGTTGTTCCAAACCTGTATGAGTTTCTTTCTTCTATTGAACATAAAAGATTTTGAATAATGTGGCTAACCACACTGTTGCTGGTAGCCATTGATTTCTATAATATGGGAAAAAATAGTATGGAAATCAATGGCTACCAGCAAATGTTTGGTCACAAATATTCCCTTAAAATATCTTTTTTTGTGTTCAGCAGAATGTTTAAACAACATGGTTTCATACAGCATGAGGGTGAGTACTGAGGGTGTTTCGGAAAATGGAGACAGAAATCAGGAATGTGGTTGGCAGCCACTGGTCTAAAGTTTACTTTTTAACAAGGGGTGTATCTGTGATGTTTGTGCTTGTGGTGCATTTATGTGTTAGTTTGTGTACATTGCTAGTCGGTCCATACAGTATAAGCTGCGAATCCTCTGCATACCCAAGCCATTTGAGAGAATGAGTTTAGGGAATGACTAATTAATATTAACATTACTATATATTCCCTTTTAATTTGAGGTGTCGCATAAAGCTCACATAATAAAATGTTGGGAATAAGTATGAGACACAACTCTAATATGTGTTTAAATGTGTTATTAACAACTAATTGTTCAGTTCGGTTCAGTACATGCTTTGTAGAATTTCTACAAATGCTAATACACTCGTGCACAATGTGTTGGTGTTGTAGTTTATGCATACAGTGTTTTGAGGGGTTGTGATTAAAGGCAAAGACTATAGAATACCTGAGACGTGTCACTCGAATAGTTTTGAATGGGGAAAAATGCAACGCTCAGTATGGCCGCTCAATCGCAGGAAGCCCAGCCTTCTGAATGAACGAGTCAATCGCGAATTGGTAAAGTCAGCGCTTCACTGCAGCTGCTGTTAGAAGTCCCGGTTGCTATAGAAACAGTCAGCGCTTTGAGACATGCGCTTAGGACTGCACATGCGCACTGGCTGATCTTAGCCTGAAAAATAAGCTTTTTATAACGCTATTTGTGGAAAAGAAACAACATCTATGACACAGTTGTTGTCAGATTTCTTTGGTGATTTCAAATATGAAATTTAATCGTAAGCTTAGTAAACAGTTTTGGAGAACTCGATGTTTCCCCATTCAAAGAGATAGGAGTTGCACTTGCATGCCCGAGAGGCGTTTCAAAGATGGCCGCCGAGTGACATGACTTGTCTTAAAAGGACTTTGGTATAACGTTGGCCGGCCGCATATCACGTTATTAGCCTTATCAGAGCCGTTGAAAACA